>NC_134402.1:309091690-309164387 GCF_038048845.1 Mixophyes fleayi | reverse complement strand
TACACTTTGATAATGTAGTACAACAAATAGGGAATAAACAGATCATGGCTGGCAAATTTACATTTAAAAAATCAGCTTACTTTTGAATTTATTAAATAGTAGTAGGTAAAATCTTGCTATTACAGCCTGGAGAGACCAACAGGGAGAGTTACAACTTAAAGGCATTGCCATAACTAATATTTTATGGGATTTCTATGATAATCTATTGTAGAACTTCTGACACCTTGTGACCCTGACATCGAGGGCCGGATTAACCATAGGGCTAACTGGGCTACAGCCTAGGGGCCTATGGCATCCAGGGGGCCCTTGAAAGTGCTCAGCAGCAGTATTGATCAGTTGGGGGGGCGCCCACGGCGCGATCAGTGCTGCTAAGCACTTTCACTGCGGTCCGTCCCCGGCGCGCTGTAGTCTCCTTACTGAGGAGATCTCATGAGTCTCACTCTCACGAGATCTCCTCAGTAAAGAGCGTACAGCGTGCCAGAGAAAGAGAGAAAGAGGTAAGTGTCGGGAGGGTGGGGGGGGGGGGGGTGCGGGCAGCTCGGATCACGGGGGGGCCTCACGGGCCCCCTTAGCCCAGGGGCCTCCATTCCCTTAATCCGGCACTGCTGACATCCCGCATATATCAGACACAATCAGCTTCTTGCTTGAAATCAAATGGTACTTTATTGTTCACATCACAATAGCAGCATACTTTTGTCAGGCTGACACCAGTAAGCAACCTCAAGTTGCATGCATCTCTTTGTGACCCTAATGCTAGTCTAACACAGTCCAGCTCATTAACCACTGGCTCACTTGTTCATTATCAATCACAATGTACAAGTGCACAATTTGTGTTTATATACACAAATCAACTCCATTTGATTTAATTATCTCGTTAGACCAGACTAGGGGCTAGATTTACTATCAGGCGTGTTTGTAAACCCGCCGACTTTCGGCGGGTTTGGCGGCGGTTTAGCCATCGCCGGATTTACTAAGGCTAAACCCGCCGTCCAAACGACCAGAAATGATGTTTTCAAACCCGCCTCTGTATAAAGCGCCATGACGGTTTCAACAATGTTCAACATACAAACAGCCGGATTTACTATTAGGGGGTTTATAAAGCCGCCGGAAACCCGCCATTCAAAAGACCAAAATGAAAGTGCTGCTTGTGAGCGGCGTGATGGTTAAAACAGTGTGCTGTTTGAGGTATTTTGCCAATCAGACCATAAGAGAAAGGCCTATTTCATGTCCAATGACCCATTAGGACTGTGTATAGAAAATGGGCAAAGTGTCCTGAAATTTCAGGCTACTGTTATTTTTTTTGGCATTATTTAGGGGTCCGTGTCACATCTGGTGATGTGCAGAGCACAGAGGGCGGAAGGGAGATTAGAGACCATCTCATTACAAACTACTTTACGTGTAAGTAGATAGTATGATAAACATTTAATGCTCTAAAATGTGTTTTATGTGAGTGCAATGTTTGTTTTTTATTTAAAATGTTTTGTAAATTGGAACCTTTAAATAGTTTTTAAAACATCAGTATACTCTTGTTTAATGTGCAGAAAAGAAAGACTGACACCATAGAAATTTAACTGCATTTATTACAGAACACAATAAATAATAACGTATAATGCTTATAGAAATTTTTTACATCATTAATCAATAATAAACATTGTACTAGCTATGCCTTTTTGCAGGCATATCGCTATGCTTGGTGCCACTCTCTCCCCTCTTTCGCCCACCCCTGGTGCGAGCACCTCTCCTTGGAGGAGTACTCTGTAGAGATGTGGTAGGCGTACTAGTGGCACTGGTGGTGGCTGAAGACATAGGTGCCGGTAAACGGGCTACAATTTCAGAATGTATTTGCCCTGCCAGCCGGGTGACATTGGCATTCCCCTCACGTACTGTGGAATGTAAGGCCTCCACAGCCCCAGTCATTTATGCCAGCTGCACATTAGTTTGTTCTAAAGCAGTTGCCAGACGGTTTATTCCAGCAGGGATTTGACTATTTGAGCTGTGTATCCGCCTCAAATGGGCCGCAATTTGTGACATGTGTCTCGTTTGGCTGTCCATAAACTGAGACTGTTGTGCCTGGAAATTTGCTATGGATTGGGCCATTTCTCTGCCTGTATCCATCCGAGGAGCTGCAGCTTGTTGCTCGGATGACTGTTCCGCAGGGGCAGTTGCTTGTTCCTGGCGCATAGACACGGGGACATCTACCATCTCTAAAGTGATGACTGTGTCTTCCTGTGTGTCATCAGAAGGTGACATCTGCGCAGACTGGCGCTGGCCTTGCAGAGATGATGAGGTTCCTGTGGTGAAATAACCAAGGTAAGTATATAGGAACTAACATGTTTGTCAATTGAATTCTGGAAACTGTACCAAAAACAAAAACCTTGAACAACTAAAGAATGGTTAAAAATGTCTACCTTCCAGATTAGTTGTCCTCTTGCGACCTGCTGAAGGATGCTCCTCATATGTTTTAGGAGTAAAAATCTCATTTTGCCTATGCGTTACAGTGAAGGGATCTAAATGTAAATAATTTAAAATGCAAACATTGAGGGTGCTTGTAGCAAAATGCTACAAGGCCGTGCTTTGGGGTAAGCGGATACTATTTTACTTCTCCCTCTGTGGAGTACATGATGGGAACATAGACTAAACTGCATGTGTGAAAATGTGGAGATGTTGTCTATAGCAAACAATCAGGTTTTAGCTGACATTTTGCAGAATGGGAAAAAAAAAATAATGGAATCTGATAGGTTGCTATAGGCAACATCTTAAGGTTTCCAAACCCTCAGGTTAGTAAATCTAGCCCTATGTTCTCATTGGAAAGCATATAAAAATCACTAAATATAACTTGAACACCAACATTTGCACAGAAAAACATCTAACTCCATTATTTCTTCCCCAAACAGAGACCACGCACCTGCTTGCTCTTCAGAGCCTGAATCTCTTATTGAAGCTGGAGGTGTAGACCTCGGACTGGGAGTTACCTGCGGTCCTGGCGAATCTGGATGTATTAGAAAAAGCATACAATGTATTTGCAGAAAAAAGCAATTTCCAAATATACTGTTTATTGCAAAAATGTGTTTGCGATTATTTTTTATTTTTTTTATGAGAAAAAAAAAAACCCTTTACAAACTATTAGAGTCAAAAATACACTTTGAAAAACGAAAAAAAAAATGCAAAACATATACAAAAAAACTTTTCCAAAGAAAAAAGCAGTTTTAAAAAGAGAAAAGCAGTTTTAAAAAGAGAAAAGCAGCTTGAAAACTTTTAGGGTAAAAAAACCAAATAACTCACCAACTACTTGGCCAAAAGAGGGCGAATCTGTGTCCTGCACATTTATGCCCTCTACAATTTTCAGCCGGCATTATCTGGCGCAGCTCCTCCTCGTACGTGGTGTACTCCATATGAAGTGGGGGGGCCACCACCCGTGCACCTTGTAGACCTCCTTTCCTGGGCCATCTTCTCTTTAAGCCTCCTCTTAATATCAGAGAAGCGCTTGCGGCAGTGCTTCAGTGGGCCCACCGCGTTCACAGCCTCACAGACTCTCCCCCACAGTTGGTGACGCCGCCTTAGAGGAGTCCGGGCTGCCAGGTTCCCTAGGATAACCTTGTAGCAGGGAATGATGTTGTGCACCAACACACAATTCTCATCATGTGAGAAGCGCACATTCCTCCCTGTCTTGGTCTTCCTGCCCTGTCCTGTCTCCTCAACCTCTCCCTCTCCCTCCTCTGACCCCTCAACCTCCATCTCCCTCTCCTCAGCCTGTTCTCCCCTCCTATCTCTGGACATTTTTACCCAGAAGACAGAAAAACACAAAACACTGAAGGACTTACAAACACAAAGAACAAACTACACTACCTACAGACACACTCTCCACACAGTCACACACAAGTAACACAGACAAAGGACAAGTCAAATACAAAAAATGCAAGACAGAAAATAAATGAGAAAATAAATGTACAAAACAGGAAAAAAACACAGGACTACTCACACTTCAATCAGATATCGCTCCACCAATCCACCAAACTCCAACTCTCACCAACTCTCAGCAAACCACTATCCTCCAAACTCCTCTCACAAAACCCTATCAGAGAAAAAAGTGTCAGGCAAGTGGTTTATATAGGGCTTGTGATGTCAAATCTCCTGAGTTTGAAAATAGCCAATAGTAACAGGTCAGGAGACAGGTGTAATTTTCAAAAAAAACCGCCTTTACACAAAAGCGCCGTCATTTAAAGCAAAAGCGCCATGTTCTATTCAAAGCCGCCGGCGGCTTTGAGCATTACATCCCGCCGTTACATCGCCGGCGGCTTCAAATTGAAGCTGAAATGCGCCCATTAGTAAATCCGGCTGTTTGCAATGCAAACCCGCCGGAAAACCGCCGCGATGCATGGCGGTCAAGCCGCCATGCATAACGCCTGATAGTAAATCTAGCCCCTAGGTGTTTGACTGTGTAAGGATTGAACCCTGTATGCAGATTTTCCCTTGCAGACTTCCTGGGATCTCACCTGTCCCTATGCAGGAGTGGTGTGGCAAAAAGGCCTTGTTGCCATACTATAAAAACAGGATCAGATATATTATAATCTTAATCAGTCCTTCTGGAACTTGGTCACTTTATCTACAATTACAAGATTACAGGCAGAATCTCTCAACTCAACCATTACCACTGAAAAGTTCTCCAAAAAACTAGTCACTAGTCCATAGAGTGATTTTTTAATATCATAATATCCGAAAATTGCTTCCAGTTCACTTTAACAGTGGTGTAATTAAAGTGCTCCCCAAACCTAGAAGGGATCCTAAATTGACGGCATCTTATCAACTGATTACCCTTCTAGACGTCAATTATAATTTATTTACTAAAATCATGGCAGAGGTTAAAAGTATTGTTACCTAACAGTGTGGTATTGTTACCTAACAGTGTGCTGTGGGATTTTTTTTTGTGTTTGTTCCTTTTAGGATAACCCCACCTTTTCAAGCACCTGCTATGAGCCTATAAATTGATTGAGCAACTTCCACTTCTGTATTGTTTGTCTGAGAGGCATGTTGGTATCAGTAGCTGAGGAGGAGTGCTGGCACTGTATTGCCATTTGGAGGCTTCTGGGGTACCTCTTGGTAAGTTAGCTCTCAATTTAAAAACACATGTATGTATGGCCCAAATAAATGGGACTCTCACTGTTTTGAGGTAGGACCACCCTATAAGCAAAAGCGCTGTGGAGTGGCGTGTGGCTTAAGCATACATTTGCAAATGTGTGCAACTGAGATTTTTGCAATTTTATATACAAGTAGAAATAACAGCTCCTTTGCTGGCTATAGCAGTGTGCTGGGGGATTTTTCTCTGTGTTTGTTACCTAGCATCACTGCCAGGGATCAAAAAGGATGTTTGAGACCCTTAGGAGATTTGGTATAAGGAAAGTTTATGTCAACATTTTAAAGACCCTTTACACTTCACCCACTACACATGTTTTGGCCAATAGATATCTCTCTTCTCTGTTCGTGGTAGAGATGGACACGAGATATGGGTGTCTGCTTACCCCAATACTGTTTGCACTAGCCCTTGAATGTTTGGCTATGGCCCTAAAAGGTAATCTAACCTTCCAAGATATCCATCTGGGAAAGTGTGCAAACAAACTTGTACCCTTCACAGATGATATGCTCCTCATGGTTTGTGACTTGAAAATATTTATTCCAGCTATTTTAAATTTCATTCATGTGTTTGTTACTTTGCTTTATTGTAAGATTAACTTCAGCAAATCTGAATTGATGCCCCTCTTAGGATCCGATCATATTTTGTTCTCCCAGTTTACTGTCCCTCTAACCAAAGTGAAATACCTTGGAATCTAGCAAGGGCATAATTGCCATAAAGATGTATTTGACTGAGGGGCAATATATATAGTTTTCAACAGTTTTGGGAGAAGTTTAACATTCCTAAATCTCCCTTCTACATGTTCCAAAGTTGTTCCACTATATTTCCTCATTACTTGCAACCAGCTTAATGCCAAAGGCCACTAATAAATTAGATTCTCTGCTTGACTTTCTGAGATTGAATACATTTCAGATAGGTTATTAATATGCAGACCTCGTACATGCTGTTGTGACTGTGGTCTGAGCTAGAACACAGCGTCTGGTAAAAGGATGTCTCAAGTTAGACTTGTCCTGACCCCTCTTCAAAACACTTTAAATCTATATGGAAATTTCTCACCTCTCTAGGCTCCAAGAAGTCCACCTTAAGACACTTAACAGGGCCTATATAGCCCATTTCCTGCACCGACATATGGTTGAGGAGAAGATGTGGATGTGCCCTAAGTGTAAAACGCAACAGGTGGATTTTATGCAAAACTTGTGGAACTTTTGAAAAATCTCAAAAATTTGGAACAAAGTTTTCATTTTTATCAACTTAACCTTTCATGTCCATATTACCAAGGATTTAGAGGTCCTTTCATTTGCCAATTTTGATCTTTGTAAAAATAACCTACCGTCCGCTGGATGGGTGGTGTACGAATTTCCAAATACGAGAAGTCTGACAGCATTAAGATAAACAAAATAACACCGTTGATTTTGGCACAACCAGCAATGCGCTAGAATTATTAGTGTTTAGAGGATAGGACCACACTATATGTTTTATTTTTTAAACCATCTCATTTCAAAATTAGACAGCTGGCTCGCTTTGCCCCCTTAATGCTAGCAGTGTGGATGGCGGAAGTTTTCTGTTTCAACAATCACACTGTCAGTACTGTATTGTGTCAGAATTTTTACATATAGGAAAGTCTGCTGTCGGGTTGTAATATAGGTCACAGTTTTCAAACTACGATATTTCCAACATGTTGGCCATGTTAGCTTTTGGTGTTATTTTGTCTATCTTAATGCTGTCTGACTTCTCATAGTCGGAAGTATGACTTCCACAGCGCTGCTTTATACCCTATATTAACAGTGATTGTTCCTGTCGCCAAACAATTTATCTTGTGGCAGTGGACATCCTCGTCTCCACCTCTCGTCACCATGTTGAAAACTGACTTACTGGACATACCATACCTAGATAGGAGGTTCACCCTTTCTGATATAGAAAAAGAGGTGGAAAGGTTCCCTAAAAAATGGGGTCTCTATCTGGGGTCATTAGCTGTAACTGTACGAACTAAGGCTATGAAGCTATTCGAATCAACTGAATGGTATCTACTTTGCAATTTGATTAGAGGTAGCTTGTGACTTTTCTCCCCAAGTCCAGAATTTTTTTATGTCCTCCTCATTGAAACCCGACCACCCCCCCCCCCCCCCACCTTCTCCTCCTTCTCCCTCCTTTGGTGCACTCAACCACTAGCCACAGCTTTGCTCTTGCTCATAGCTGTTACTTTTTCTTCTTCCTCATATTTTTTCTTCTTCTTTTGAACGAAGCAAAAGACACAATTACACAAAATAGATTAGATTTTATTTTAATATTGGTTTGTTCTTTTTTTCCCTTTTTGTTACATTATTTATTTTATTTTCTTCTTTGATTTTGCTACATAGGCAATGTATATTTCCTTGTATGATTCTGTATACACACATAATTTACATTCTTATGATTCATGCTTATGTTGTGGTTTTCTTTTATATGTTTTCCAATAAAAAAAGTAAAAATAAATAAATAAATAAATAAATAAATAAATAAAGATAAATCTAAAGCAGTTAGTGCATGGGTGAACTGCTTGTGGTGCCTTGGTAATGATTCAACCTTAAATGTAACCTTTTTCCTAAGCATGTTTTATATCTATTCATTTTAAATTCAATTGCCTCTGTATATCCATCCAATTACATTTTATAGGCTACTTTTTTAAGATCTTAGCATACAGGTAGGCTATATACATTAAATACCTTAGAATAGCCACAAGCAAACCCAAATACAACCTAGACATACAGGAAAAACTTGAGGCAAATTAGTCAATCAGCACTGTACACCCAGATATCTCACCATATTCAGGGACTGAAAATGATTTGGCAATGCAAGTACACCTGTCATGTGGAGGTTCTGTATACATTTCAACAAATTTATATATTCTCCTGGACTCATTTACAGGACTATGTTATTACTATAGCAACTTAGGCAAGTATTTCAACTACTGTATCAGACACTATGCATTGTATATCGTTAAGAAGATAAAGAATATACAAGGATTACGGCTAAATGAGGACTAATGAAATGCAATGTGTGTTATATCCTATTTACCATTAATTAATACTGTCACACACCTGGTTTTGTGCAATTGCATGAGCAGGTGGACCAAACATGGAAAGATGGTGTCATGTGCAAGTTATATGGAAAGAGTTCGGTGGAGCAAAGGTGCTCCTTGTTAAGTGTGGTTTTGCTGACATGTCCATAAAGAGACAATTTATTTTTACAAGGTGGAACTATTAAAATGAAACCAAGGTGTAGACATTGCACATTTATAGAGGTGTTGCCTGATTTGTGGAGGTATGTATGACCATTTCCCCCCCCCCCTACCGAAAAAAAAATAAACCCCCCCCAAAAAAACATAGAGCTGTCCTCGTCCATGGCGGTGCTGTATACAATACAGCTCCGCCGCGGACGCTTCTTTGACAGCGCCGCGTCTGCTGTATAGTACAGTGCCACTAAGTGGGGCCCTGTGTTAGTGGAGGGGAGAGGTTTCTGGAGACCCAGAAACTCCCCCTGCGTGCGCCACTGAGCAGAGCAGACTTACTCCCAAATTCATCAGCGCACATATCTTTAGATCCATTCCTTGTTGAATTCGGGATTACGCAGAGCCAAATTATGTGCGTTTTAAAACAAATGCACGTTGTGCTCAGTATACGTGCTTTGATGAATCAGGCCCACCATCACTACCAGAATGGAGTACACAGGACCAGAGAGAGATAGGAAACAACTGTGGGAGTCAGAGTGTGGCACCCTGCTGCACTTCTCCAGATGGAGATACAGGTGTTAACCCAAATGGCTTTACAAGCACATTGCTTTTGTCTGTGCCTTCTGTTCCTGAATCTGTCATCCAATAGGATTTCTAATCAGGTTGAGGATTAGAAATCACATTGGATGACACCTTTGTCCAACTCTCCTTTTTTTCACTCCTGATCCTATTTGTCTATTGTGAACTGTCAGGAGTCTTTAACAGGTATAAGGATTCAAGTATGGCGAGTAAGATTGAAATTTGGCACACATCATTGACAATGATTGTTGCGATTGTGATGCGATTATGTTATAATATTTTATTGGATCTTATACTATCCCTTATTTCCTTTAAAATCTGTGTATAATTTTTTATAATTCTCTTATTGTGCAAACTTCTGATACTTCACCATAACCTTTTGTTTTAACTAGCTTCAGCAACATGCCACATTTCGTTGTCTCTTCTGCTCCTGTTATGTAATTAAGCATGAAGTCAGAGTCCTCTTGTAATCTAGACCCCCTTATTGTCTCTGTTCTTGTTTAATATATATATATATATATATATATATATATATATATATATATATATATTAAAGATATAGAGATATATATTAGAGATGCTCACTGACTGGATCTGGATTAGCTTCGTGCTTTGGTTTTGGATCTGTATTTTTTTAGAGAAATTGCTAAAATATGCTAAAATCACATAATGTTGCTCTTTTTTGATCCTACATTATTATTATTAACCTCAATAACACTAATTTCAAGTCATATGCAGTCAATTTTGACCACCTCACGGGTCACATTATTATTTTCATGCAGTTTCGGACAAATACTGCAGCGACCTGGCTGGATGCTAAGCGACAGAGCAATGACTCAAACACACGGCAGTTCCTAGCACATCTAGAGCACATTGGTACATAGCAGTGGCAGAAAAGTGGTGTGAGATGGAATTGTCCTTGGGCCCTCCCACCCACCCTTATGTTGCATCTTAAAAAGGACATGCACACTTTAACAAATCAAGCACTTTAGCCACAAAAGTGCCACTCCTTGTGGCTGAAGTGCTTAGTTTGTTTGGACTCCCACAAAGCAAGGTAACAATGGCCTTAAGCCACCTAAGGTAGCAGTGCTGTTAATTAACTATACTGTGGCAAGATGATGTTGTCATCATCCTCAGCCTCAACATCCTCATTAGCGCGCTCGTCGGCTACACAAATATCCCCCTCATCCTGTTGCAATTCCAAAGCGGCATCCTCAATTGGTGTATCCCCGGCTACACTCAGGCTGTTCAGGCACACATCTGCAGATATGCTGAAAGGGGCCTTTTTTATGGGTACACTATCAGAATGGTCACGATTACACATAGCACTCGTGGATGGACTCTCCTCAGAGATTGGTGTCATTTCTGAATCTGAACATACATTTTCTTTTAATGCATAACTGTTTTCTTCCAGCTTCTTCCAGTTTTTGGGCACCACTTTTGGAGTCCTAATGACAAGGTCTTGCTTGGTCATAACTGACCTTACAAGAAGATGGCTCAGTAACAGCTTCAGATCTGGCACTCATGGAGAAAGGCCAAGGCCTCATTCTTTCTTTGCCACTGCGTGTGTAGAATGACATGTTGGCAATTTTATTTTTTTCTGCAGATAAATTTGCCTGGATTACAGCAATTTTTTTCTTGACCAGGGTAAAAGGTGTTTTTTTACATTTTTGTTTGCCTGACTTAAATACACCATGTACTTTTACAAAGGATTTACCAGATGACGTACAGAGATTACTATCATCATGACTGATGGCAGCAGCTGCTTGGTGTTTCTGCTCTTCTGTGTACTGCTGTGAATCCATTTTGATAACACCGTACACTTTTTGGTGCAAATTCAGAAGAAAAGCCTGCAAGGACTAGTATTTGTATTTCAGCAATGACAATTAGCAATGGAGCAATGGAGCTCTTCTCTTTGGGTATATATAACACTGTACACTTTTTGGTACACATTCAGAAGAAAAGCCTGCAAGGACTAGTATTTGTATTTCAGCAATGACAATTAGCAACACAGCTCTCCTTTGTGTTACCTATATAACACACTAGAATTTGACTGCAGAATTACACCAACCCTATTAGCACTATTATTTGTATTTTTCTACAATGAGATTTAACACTGGAGCTCTCCTTTCTGTGTGTTACCTATATAACACAGTAGAATTGGACTGCAGAATTACATTAACCCTTTAAGCACTATTATTTATATTTTTCTGCACTGAGATTTAACACTGGAGCTCTCCTTTCTGTGTGTTACCTATATAACACAGTAGAATTGGACTGCAGAATTACATCAACCCTGTAAGCACTATTATTTGTATTTTTCTGCAATGAGAATTAGCAATGGAGCTCTCCTGAATGTCACTGATTACTAGAGATGCTCACTGACCCCCGTGTTTTGGTTTTGGTTTTGGATCTGGATTACCTTGGTGTTTTGGTTTTGCAAAACCGCCCTTGCGTGTTTTGGTTTTGGTTTTGTTTGGTCTTGTTTTGCAATTTGTTAAAAAAATTACATTTATTTGTGCTAAAATAACATAATTTAGGTATTATTTTGTAGCTGCATTATTATTAACCTCACTAACACTAATTTCCAGTCATTTTTTATTCAATTTTGACCACCTCCTATGTCACAATATGATTTTCATACACTTGAAAAGAAAAATTGCTGTAGTTCTTGCCAGTGATAATAAAAAGGCCATTGTCATGCCTGGGCATAAGACCAAAAATCTACCTCTTAAGTGTGGAATTATTTTTACACAAATCCTGGCAAGAGTTGTCTATCCATTTGTAGTGTTTTTAAAGCCACACTCAGTAGAGGTAGGGACCTTTACCATCTGGGATCCTCATCCATGTTTCGTCATTTTTCAGCGATTTCTTGGAAAACTGTTGGGAAAATCAGAAACTTAGGTTAAAAAAAATAACAACAAGCAGTCCAGCATAATCTACCTCCCTTCTCTTATCTACATCCCAGCACCTGCAATCTCCCCCCCCCCCCAACACCTTCATAATCAATATCCCCTGAACCAACAATTGCCAGTTAAACAATCCTTTGCAAGAGGAAGCAAGAATGAAACCTGTCACCCAGTCGCAAAGCGGATCACAGACGCCCTGGGTACTATGCTAGTGTTAGATCTGCGTCCAATGTCCACTATTAATATAGTTGGTTTAAGGCAATTAATTAAGGGTGTTCTGTCCCTGTTAGCAAATGTCATCACTATACCATTTTACTAGAAAAGCTAATTCTCTCCTGTACCGGAAAGTTCCTAAAAATTTAATTATTGGGCGACAAAATGGCATTCTACCCACTGTACACTTAACCACAGATATGTGGACAAGCGGAACTGGGCAAACTAAAGATTATAAGACTGTGAAAGCCCACTGGGTTGGTCATTCGCCTTCCCCAGCATGGACAGCAGCAGGATGTACCCAGGTACGTCACATTTTTGAGAAGTAGGCTACTCTGTGTATCAGCGGCTTCAGTAAGAGGCATACAGCTGACAATCTGTTCCAAAAACTAAGGGATGTCATTGAAAGATGGCTAATCCTGCTTGCACTCTCCTGAGGATATGTCATTTCTGATTACGACCCCAATATTGGTCAAGGATTACAGCGGGGTTGAATTCCATCACATTTTCTGTTTTGCACACAATATCAACTTGGTGTTACAGAACTTTTTAAAACTGACATGCAGTAGATGCTGTTTGTGTCCAGAAACATTTAGGGTCAATATCTGGTTTCTGCAACAGCATGTAGGAGAATGCAGCAGCTGCAAGAAGACTAGCATTTGAGGGGAATATACTTTAGTCCAGCGAAGTAGTTACCTGTGAAGAAAGTGTAGACACGGTTAGCTTGAGTCAAGTGATTGCCTTAATAATACATTTTGAAAAGGTGCTACAGAAAATTCTAGTGTGAAATAAAACAAAGTAAATGTGCTAACTCTATTTTAATTGTAGATTAACTACTTAATTTTCTTCGCAAGGATCCAAGACTTATCAACATCTTGTTTGGACGTCTTCTCCTTCAGTTTCTCTGGCAACTGCTTGTTGTAAAAAAATTGCTTTCCCAAGACACCCAGTGGTGATGCAGATGAGTCCGCACAACATTTTGATATTTGCTCTGCTGTAAAAGAATTGCCCAAAAATCGTGACAGCTCTGCCCTAAAATCAACTAGTAATTCCATTTTGAAGGCCATTATCAGCAATTACATCATACTACACAGACTTCTATGATGGTGGAATGAATTAGTATTGTTTGAGGAAGATTATCACTAAACCCTGCCACCTCTCCTGTTTCGGAGTGAGCTATGGTACAATAAAATGTAACTGCAGATTTAGACCAAGACTGTTAGCCCTATTATTTCTATTTCAGCATTTACAATTAGCAATGGAGCAATGGAGCTCTTCTCTTTGGGTGTTACCTACATAACGCAGCACAATTTGCCTGCAAATTCTACAGACAAGCCTGCTTGTCTGTCATGATCTTACCTGTTCTCCGCTCCGCTGCGCTGTCAGCGTTGTCTGGCAGCTGTGTCCGCTCCGGCAGTTCAGCGCTGTCTTCAGATGGCGCCCCCGCACTTCCTGGTTCTCCCAGCGTCAAGTCATGTGACTCCTGGGTGGGGGATTCAAATCTCTATATCTACTCTGCTCTGACACGCTACCTGTGTCAGAGCAATGTGTTTCCTGTTCCTGGCTACCTTTTCCTGTGTACTTGACTCCTGTGATCCTGCTCCCTGTGTACTCCTATGTTTCCTAAACTCCTGTGTACCAACCTGGCTGTGACCTGACTACTCTTTGGCTTTATCCCTGGCACCGCGAATTGGACTGACCATCCCGTGTACCGACTCGGCTGTGTTCTTGACAACTCTCTGGATTTCCCTCTGGCACCAAATACCTGATGACCTCCTGTGTACCGACCCGGCTGTGTTTCTACTCCTCTGGATTCATCTTCTGCTACGCACACAACTGACTCCGTGCATCACCGGTTTCCGTTCCAGACCTCCAGACCCTGGAATTCACAGTTAGTTCCTGTATTTGCATCACCTTGTCATATTGCCTTTTTGACTACCCATCACTTAGAGCCTTCTCCCTTACATTAGTAGGCTTACCTGGGGGCCGCGACCTGCGGTTCTTCGGCAGCAAACTCCACCCTACCTTGCGGTGGTTCTTGGTGAAGACCAGAAGGCTGTTAGACTCTGCGCCCTAGGTAAGCCTGTGTAAATACTGACTAAGGCATCAGAACCGTAACATTGTCTTCCTCTTCATCAATGACTCTTAGCAATTGAGCACTCATCTTTGGGTGTATATTACACCCAAACATTATTAGTGCAAATTAGGAAAAATACAGTTTAATCCCTGCTAGGCCCTCCACCATCCTTTGCATGTTAATAGTAGGATTGGTTGGAGTTATGGTCAAGGTCACTTGTTGTGGTCTGCCATCTGCATCATCCCTGCTTGTGTTTGGAAAGTGCAAATTGGTGCCAGAACCTCACGTGCCAGAATTGCTGCCACTGGTGCCACACTGCTGCCTCTGGTGCTGGACTTACACAATCAACCGCATCATCATCAGCGCCCTCGTCGGATACCCAAATCTCCCCCACATCCTCTTCTAAAGACAAAGTGTCATCATCACTTGGTGTATCACCGACTACACTCGGGCTGTTCAGGCACACATCAGCAGAACTGCTGAAAAGCCCCTCTTTATGGGTACACTAACAGAATGCTCACGATTAGACATCCCACTGTTGGATGGACTCTCCACAGGGATTGGTGTCATTTGTGATTCAGAGCAAACATTATCCTCTAATGCCTTACTGTTATCTTGCAGCTCGGCTTTGACGCGTAACAGTAGTTGTGCACCACTTGTAGGCTCTGTAACATTTTTGGATCTGCCACTAATAGAGAAAGGTGAAGGCCTCATTCTCTCTTTGCCACTGCGTGTGTAAAATGGCATGTTGTGAATTTTTTTTTATCGGCACTTAACTTTTCCTTCTTTTTCGCCTCAACACGGTAAATTTTTTTGGGGGGTGTGTTTTTTTGACTGATTTCAAAACACTGTGTAGTTTGACATTGCCTTGCCCAGATGACGTACTGGGAACACTACCATCAGAACTAGTGACAGAACCTGGTTGCTGATTCTGTTTATATGAGGACTGCTTTGAATCCATTATGAGCCCAAAGCACTTGTAGTGCTACAAATTGTTTTAGATCAGGCCTGTCCAACCTGCGGCCCTCCAGCTGTTGTGAAACTACAAGTCCCAGCATGTCCTTCCAGCTATCAACTGGTTGTCTACCGCAAAGCATGCTGGGTCTTATAGTTTCACAACACCTGGAGGGCCGCAGGTTGGACAGGCCTGTTTTAGATACTGCTGGCAAATACGATTTTTGACAGCCAGAAATATTAATGCAAAACAATGTGGGACACCCCAAAAGCACTTGGGAGTGCTAAATATATTTTTTGACACTGCTGCCAAATAGGACTTTAGTTTTGACAGCCAGAAAAATTACTGCAAAAGAATGGGGAATACCCCAAAAGCACTTGGAGTGCCAGAAATTGCACAAAAAAACCCTCTTCTATCCTCCTCTTACTGCTGTAACAACTGGTATTAAATTACAATGGTATTACATACAAACAATAATGTGTCCAATTACTGCTCTGTCCCTGCGCTGATATAGCCAGTGTGACCTAACCCTGCTTTCTCCCTCTGTCAAATGGCGATGGATTGCTGTGGAGGCTGGTATTTATTCTTTTCAAATCTCACCGAGCTCAGAAATACGAATACGTCACGATGACGTTTTGGCTCGATTTTGAATCCGAATGGGCGGGAGAGTACCGAGTGTGCTCGGCTCGGTACTCGGATAGGCTAAATTCAGTTGAATTCGGATCTCGGGGAACCGAGCCAGCCCATCTCTAATACCTGCCAACATGCCAACTCTTAAGATTTGGCCCCCGGGAGATCCGGGAGAGAAGTCATCATAAAAAGCTGAAATTCACGGCATTGAATGGAGAGGGCGAAGCTTAATGACGCGATTTAGTCCCCCCCCCTCCATTCACTGACGTGAATTCGGGCAAACGCAGGAGCTTTGCCTACTCTTCCGGAATTCCAGAAGAGTAGGCAAGTATGCCTTACATCAATGATAGAACTGTGAAATTGCTTTCATGGAACCATAAGTAAATTTTTTCATAATTTCATGTGTACTTAGTGCTTTTTTCCTGCACCACACACAAAGCTATGTACAATACAATAAACATATACTTTTAGACACAGTGCTACATACAAAACATTTTGGCATTGGCTTGTGTGTGCTGCAAATTAGCCATTTAGTTTTAGGGTGAAACAGTAGGTGCATATTAACTGTATCTTGATTAGAAGTATGATCACTGTGCAGGTATGTAATGAGTACAAGCAACTTAAAATTTCCAATGAACTTGTGGGCACCCAAATCCCACAACATAAGTGATATCAAAATTCACCCATATTAAATACAAATATTTTATACCTACAATTTATATATTTTAAATATATTTTGCAATATAACATAATATAATATAACAGATTAACTACAATTAGCAACCAATCTCAAGTGAACTTTGGGTTTCTTTAGGATACCATATTATAAAGCAGACAAATCAAGCAATAGCCCATACTTGCCAACTCCCGGAGTTTCCTAGTTTCCGGGAGAGGGGGCTTGACTGAAGGGCGGGGCGAGGCCAATCGTGTCATTTTGGTGTCGCCCCCACAACCCCGGCAGGGGCGGGGCCAAAATGACGCGATTGGCCTCACCCCGCCCCCTCCCGCCCTCCAAAATGGCGTGAATCACAGAGAATCGCGGAAAATGACGTGATTCACGGTGAAACCTGGGATGCGGGAAAAATGTCAGCTCGCCCGGAAGCCAGGGAGACTGACCCGAATTTCGGGAGTCTCCAGGACTTTCCGGGAGAGTTGACAAGTATGCAATAGCCACAAAAACATAAATGCAGATGAACAAAAACAACTTATTTATTTTACAAAAAACTGCACTTTTCTAAGCAAATACACTGTATTGTGCTGCATTAGATCTGAACAGTCACATACTCATGAATGTGAATGCGGAGAGGCTAGAAGTGGAGGGATATTCCATAACAGGAATCTGATCACACCACCTCTCTCAAATAAAGCAGCTCCATTTGTATGGGTTTGTATTTGTACAGCATTTTTTTTTATCAGATAATATCAATTTTTTATAACAAAATATGCTGTTTTTCTAAATAAACAATTTTTTTGTGCCAGTATGTTTCTGTTTCTCCTTACAAATAAATCATAGTTATGTTTGCAAAAAGTGTTTATCAGCGGCTAAGAGCACCATCTAGTGCTAGCTAAGATATTTAATGTCAAGATTTATTTTCTGTTCCATTATAAATCATATAACATCTATATTGTGAAATTAAATGTATGCATTTTATTTGGGTATTCCTGTCTTTTAATGAAAAAGCCTAGAAAACCCCACTAAGGACTTTCCTGGCATTTTTGCCCAAAATGTGATTTTTGCCTATCCTTTGCAGCATTTGTGGGCCTTTCACACTTTCCACTGGCACCCCTTACCACCACTGCTGCTCCACTCTTTCATTATAGGAGCAGTGCATCAGCTTTCTGTTTAAGTGCATTGGTATCAGGACCCTAGCACGATCCCATGGAAATCTCAAGGGCTTTTCCACACAGGCTAGTTTATTCCCTAGGCTCTGATACCACAGCAATTAGCAGTGTTTATGTAACGCTGGACAGATGTGCTGATCCTATAACAGAGAAACACATAAAGTAAATGTGGCATAAAAAGAAGATTGAAAAATTGGTAAAGAGCCAAGAAAGCGTTAGCGCCTGGCTCCATTACCTTAGTGACTGGGATCACAATAAAAAAAGTAAAAATAAAATGCATTTTCAAAAAATTAGACATTGGAAAAAAGGGAAAGGATAAAACCCCTTCTCCAACTCCCTTTAGATCCTGTTCCCTGACTTCTTCCCCTGTTCCCCACATTGGCGAACTTTCCCCTGACACTCTCCCCTTGCTGCCGTCCCCTACCACCATCCGCTCTTTAAAATAAAAACAAGAAAACAAAAACAAAAAATATGGAGATTTTCATGGTATATCTATTTTCATGGTATATTTATTAATTTTTGCATAACCTCAGGACCCCTGAACATTATTCCAAAACGAAACACAAACATAATTGATTTTCGTGCACATGGAGCCGCCCCTCCCCATCCTCCAGACTGTCGCTCCCTCCTCCCCTCTCCTCCTACCCACTCATCCCCCCTCCATCCTCACTCACTGTCTGTCGGGTGTGATGTCATAATCACGTCCCGAATGTGTCAGTGAGGAGCTGTAGTGAGAGGAGCTGACTGCCGGCGGAAGTGAAGAAGACAGGTGAGTATATTTGTGTTTATGAAGGGGGACAGAGTGTGTACAGAAAGGGGGACAGAGTGTGTGCAGAAAGGGGGGCAGCGTTTGTGAAGAAAGGGGGCAGATTGTGTTCTGGGGGGACAGCGTACAGAAAGGGGGGAAAAGTGTTTGCATAAAGGGGGACAGAGTGTGCTTTAAAGGAGGACAGAGTGTGTGTTTTAAAGGGGGACAGAGTGTGTGTTTTGAATAGGGATGTGCACCGGCGACTTTTGGTGTCTCGTGTTTTGTGTTTTGGATTTGAATTTTCTCGATGTTTTGGGTTCGGATTTGTTTCGCAAAACACCTGCCGAAAGGTTTTGGTTCAGATTTAAGGTTTTGGATTCAGATTTTTTTTGAAAAAAGCATAAAAAGTTCAAAAATCAAGTTTTTGGGCTTATTTTCACTCCTACGCTATTATTAACCTCAATAGCATTCAATAACAATCATCTCCACTAATTTACAGTGTATTCTGAACACCTCACAATATTGTTATTAGTCCAAAACGTTGCAACGAGGTATCTTTCTGGACTGCGTAGTGGAGTGGTCCCCACAATATAATAAGAAAACCATCAACTGGTCTTAATCGCACCAAAAATGTACCTGGACTGCGTAGAGGAGTGGTCACCACAATATAATTTAAAAACCCTGAACTTGTATGATTCGCACCAATAAATGTATCTGGACTGCGTAGAGGAGTGGTCACCACAATATAATAAGAAAACCATCAACTGGTCTGAATCGCACCAAAAAATGTACCTGGACTGCGTAGAGGAGTGGTCACCACAATATAATTTAAAAACCCTGAACTTGTATGATTCGCACCAATAAATGTATCTGGACTGCGTAGAGGAGTGGTCACCACAATATAATAAGAAAACCATCAACTGGTCTGAATCGCACCAAAAAATGTACCTGGACTGCGTAGAGGAGTGGTCACCACAATATAATTTAAAAACCCTGAACTTGTATGATTCGCACCAATAAATGTATCTGAACTGCGTAGAGGAGTGGTCACCACAATATAATTTAAAAACCCTCAAATGATCTGAATCCCACCAAAAATTGTACCTGGACTGCGTAGAGGAGTGGTCCCTACAATATAATTAAAAAAACCCTCCACGGGTCTGAATTCCCAAAAAAAAGTTTCTTGACTGCGTAGTGGTGTGGCCCCGGTACACAACTTTTTACCGGGGCCACAATATAATTAAAGAACCCTCCACGGGTCTGAATTCTACCAAAAAAGTTTATGGACTGCATAGTGTAGTGTTCCCCACAATATTATTTAAAAATTTTGCAGCAACAGTCAACGTTGTTTAATATCTGATACACCTCTATCTGGACTGCATAGTGGAGTGGCCCCGGTACTAAATTTGGTACCGGGGCCACAATACCTCCTCCAACTTCCAAGTGTAGTTTTTATAACATATAAACACTACAGTAGTTCTAGCACGTCAATACTTCTTGTTTTAAATTATGACAGGGCATTTTACTTTTGGTTTAATTTTTTGAATTTGTTGACATTTTGTTTTACTTTTTGAACATGGCAAGCGACTGTTGAATGGTCACATAATGCCAAAAAAAGAGTTGCAAGATGGAATTGTCCTTGGGCCCCCCCACCCACCCTTATGTTGTTGAAATAGGACATGCACACTTTAGCAAACCAATCATTTCAGCGACAGGGCCTACCAAACAACTGTGGCTGAAATGATTGGTTTATTTGGGCCCCCAAACCAAAAAAACAATTCATCTCTCCCTGTACAAACTAAACAGGCTCTACTGAGGAAAGATGTCGTCCTCATCCTCAACCTCTGATTCCTCTCCCCCTACAGTGTGTACTTTCTCCTCCTCACACATCAATTCGTCCCCGCTGGACTCCACAACCACAGGTCCCTCTGTACTATCTGGAGGGCAGTGCTGTACTTCATTGAGGAATTGATTATTCATTTTTATGCACATCATTTTCTCAACGTTGTGAGGAAGCAACCTCCTTCGCCGCTCACTGACCAGGTTCCCCGCTGCACTAAAAACTCTTTCCGAGTACACACTGGAGGGGGGACAACTCAGGTAAAATAGAGCCAGTTTGTACAGGGGCTTCCAAACTGCCTTTTTTTCCTGCCAGTAACAATATGGACTGTCTGACATGTCTATTTGGATGGTGTCAGCAAAATAATCCTCCACCATTTTTTCTATTGTGACAGCATCCAATGCAGCAACAGTAGACATGTCTGCAATGATTGGCAGGTCCTTCAGTCCGGACCAGATGTTATCAGCATCCCCGCCAGCGGGTCTTTTAGGAAAACTGAGCTTTTTCCTCGCAGCTTTATCCTCCAAATTTTTGTTTTCCATTATTTGTAGCACAAGAGAGCGTACCCCTAAGCCACACACACTCGGCAAAGCCTTTAAAAATTATATGCGGCACAGGAGAGTACCACTGGACTTATGCTGCAGAATCAGTGAACTTTGTAATATTGCAGTACCACTGGACTTATACTGCAGAATCAGTGAACTTTGTAATATTGCAGTACCACTGGTGAACTTATACTGCAGAATCAGTGAACTTTGTAATATTGCAGTACCAATGGACTTATACTGCAGGATTGTTTTTGGATATTTTTTTTTAATTTCTTTTTTTTAAAATTTATTTTTTTTTATAACTTTTTTTTAAATTTTTTATAACTAGGGAATAATGGGGAAATAACAATGCCCTTAGAAGGACAGAGCACAGGACACAGCACCACTGGACTGAACAGGACACAGCACAGGACCCAGCCGCACCACTGAACTCAGAAGGACAGAGCACAGGACACAGCACCACTGGACTGAACAGGACACAGCACAGGACCCAGCAGCACCACTGAACTCAGAAGGACAGAGCACAGGACACAGCACCACTGGACTGAGCACAGCACAGCACAGCACAGGATATAGCAGGGCAGAGGACCACCTAACACAACCTCCCTCTACCCTGATCAATGCCTGAGTGAAGATGGCGGAATTTATAGAATCCGAGTATCGCGAGATCCGACAACGGGATTATGACTCGGAGCCTCGCTTTCATTTTTGCAATTGGCGGGAATACCCGGATGTGTCTCGGATCCGGCTCGGATCGGCAAGGTTCGGGTGGGCTCGGATTTCAGATATCCGAGCCCGCTCGTCCCTAGTTTTGAAGGGAGACAAAGTGAGTATTTTGAAGGGGGAAAGAGTGAGTATTTTGAAGGCAGAGTGTTCTCTGAGGGGGACAGCATGCAGGGGAGTCATGATTTGGCCGCTGCGGCGTGATGAAATGACTGGGGGGGTCATCTCTGTATTGTGTGGTGTTCATGAAGATGCTCTCTAAATAGCCTAATCATTGAGGGTTTGTAATTTTTGCACATTTTCAAAACAGGACCACAACTTTCCAGAAGATAGCTAAACGACAATAAAGCTGTAAGAACAAGCAAGAAAGAACAGCAAGAACAGGTAAAAGAATCTGTCTACATGTGTTTGCTGGAAAATACTCCTGAATTTTCCTTTAATGACTTGGAGGGGGCGCTAAGGGTGTATTAGACTAGAGCATCCAGAACCCTTAATCAGGCCCTGATTGCCTAAATATGAAAAAAAAATCCCTTATAAAATGATCCAACTGACCACTACAAACAGCTGTCCCTAAGTGATCAAGCCAAGAGTCCAGAACTCCTCTTCACTAGCAGCCATTCATAAGTGTTTTCCTACAATGACCACTTGGAATTGACTTCCAGTGAATTTAAAAGTGATTTAAAGTGAATTTCACTTTCAGTGAGTCCTGGGGACAAATGACTTTGACCCTTTTGAGGCAGTCAACACTAGAATGATAATATTTTATTTTTCATTTGTAGAACAATGGATCAAGAAAGAAAAAAAAATTATATTCTGTTTTTGTTTTTTTTTTAAACATATTTTATTAGGGAGATTTTTCAATTTTTCAAAACAGTGTAAAGGTCAAGTTACATTGATCAAACAACAAGTACATTGCGAATGAGAAAAACAATGTGAATTTTGTCAATAAAAGTAAAAACCGAGAAAGGGAAAGAAAAGAAAGAGAACAGGGGACAGGGGGAGGGAGGGAAAAGGGAAAGGGAAGGAAAAAATGTTAGTATGGTAAGAGGGGGAAGGAGAAGGGACACCTGACTTGGCATCTAAATGTATTACAGGTACATACCATATATTGAATGTCTTCTGACGCTGTGTACATTAGTCTCCATTCTAATCGGGTCTTGGCTGTTCTGCCCCACAGGAGGCGAGCCAAGGATCCCAAATCGCACGAAATTTATTGGGACGGTCATTGAGAATGCTTGTAATGTGTTCACAACTATAGGTCTGCTAGATTCTGTTGATAATTTCAGGCAGCGATGGGGATTCTGGGTGTTTCCAATTTGCTGCTAAAGCGCATTTAGCTGCATTGAGTATATGGCCTATAAGCGACATTGTATATTTGTTAACGTCCGGTATAGGCTTATGCAAAAGTGAGTATGAGGGGCAGGGGGGGAGTTTTACTGAGGTGACTCTATCAATTAAATTGTGAATTTAATATTCAATATGTTGGAATGAGCCTTCCTGCTCACAGAGTCTCCAGCATTGACTAGAGGAGCCAGGATATATGGCTTTCAAGCGGGTTGGGACTAAATACCATCTATATAAGAGCTTATACGAGTTCTCTTTGGTACATACACAGATAGAGCTCTTGGCGACTCGTGACCTGATCTTAGCCCACTCTTCTACCTCTAGTTCCACGCCAAGGTCTTCTTCCCACTTCAGCTCATAACGGTCTTTGGCAGGTTGACGAAATGCCACCATGATGCTGTAAAAAGTAGAGGTTAAACCAGTAGGGAGGGATTTACGTCTGCAAAAAGTTTATAAAGGTGTAAGCTGGTATATAAGCTTAAGCGTTGGGATCGATTGATATAAGTGTCTCAACTGAAGGTATTGATAGAAACGGTCATGGGGAATGTCATATCGTCGTTGTAAGTCAGCAAATTCGGGGAATATCCGCATGGGCGTTATGTCAGTAATGAATCTTAGACCTCGTCGGGACCAGTGGTGAAAAGAGGAGTGCTGTTGTCCTGGTGGAAAAGCTGGATTGTTCCACAGTGGAAACATAGCTTCCGAGTTTTTTATTAGCTGAAACGTGCGAGTACTGTAGTCCCACATCTGGAGGGAGAAACGGGTGGTGGATAAAAGTAACGGGAGTGGCGGTCTATGTTTGATTGAAATCCAAAGTAATGTATAGGGCGAGAGTAATTGCAAAAAGGTAGCCTCAATGTCTACCCAGAGCCTTGTGGAAGGTGGAGAGTGAAATAAAACTAGCTGGGTCAAGTGTGCAGCATTATAGTATTTGGAGATGTTTGGAAGGCCCACCCCTCCTTTTGAGTTTCATCGGAAGAGCGTGCAGGCTCTTATTCGGGGT
Source organism: Mixophyes fleayi (assembly GCF_038048845.1). Taxonomy (NCBI): domain Eukaryota; kingdom Metazoa; phylum Chordata; class Amphibia; order Anura; family Limnodynastidae; genus Mixophyes; species Mixophyes fleayi. Next base: position 309,140,640 of record NC_134402.1, on the reverse strand, counting down.
CGCTTGCCTGCCCAAACAAATCTAGTGATTTGCTTTTGGAGGGTCTGTAGCGCAAGAGAGGGTACTCGAACAGGTAGCGTTTGAAACAAATAAAGAATTCGTGGCAAGAGGTTCATTTTTACCGCCGCCATGCGGCCAAGCCAAGAGATATATAGCTTATCCCATTTTTCAAGATCACGTTTGAGTGAGTCTTAAAGCCTGGGGAAGTTAGCTGCATATATCTGATTATAATGGGTCGTTAAGTAAATTCCCAAGTATTTAAGTTTATCTCGTTGCCATCGGAAATTTGTTTGGTTCTTCAGGGTATCTAATAGGTGGGGAGGTAGATTAAGAGGGAGAATTTCCGATTTGTCCATGTTGATCTTGAAGTTAGATACTGCGCCATACTCATCGAGTTCTTTGAAGAGATGGAATGGAGGCGAGGGTATTGGTGACTGTAAGAAGAATATCATCTGCGTACATAGATATCTTATAATCAGTCATCCCCATTTGAATTCCAGAGATTGTCGGGTTGCGTATACGCGACGCCAGTGGTTCCATCGTGAGAGCGAACAGCAAGGGGGAGAGTGGGCAGCCCTGTCGATTACCATTTGTAATATGAAATGGAGACGACGCGGCGCCATTGGCTATAACCGTAGCTGAAGGATTATGGTAGAGGGACGCTAGTCCGCATAAGAAACGGCCCCTGAACCCCATCGCGCCCAGAGTGGCTCTCATGAAGGGCCATGAGACCCCGTCGAACGCCTTTTCTGCATCAAGAGACACCACCAGAGGAGGGACCTGGGCCCGATTTGCTATTTCAATTAGATCAATAGCCAGTCCAGTATTGTCGGCACCTTGTGGAATAGGGATAAAGCCCACCTGATCCGGGTGGACCAGGGCGGGAATCACTCTGGCTAGTCTGTTCGCTAGTAGTTTGGCAAATAGCTTTAGGTCTACATTTAGTAGCGAAATTGGTCGATAACTTTCACAGCGACTGGGGTCTCGTCCTTCTTTAGCTATAACAATAACGTCTGCTCTGGTGGTGTCCCTTTCAAAGTACCCACCTTTCAAAATTGTTTCAAAAAGCGAGAGAAGCATAGGTGCCAGATCAGAGGCAAATTTTTTACAATAGATTAGCGTAAGGCAATCTGGCCTGGAGCTGCTGAGTTTCTTAGGGTCTTAATGGTCGTTTTGATCTCTTTTATCGTGATGTCAGCGTTTAGAATTAAGAGCTCTGCTGCAGTGAGGCAGGGGAGGGAGCAAGTCTGTAGAAAGTCTCGTATCTGGGTATGAAGAATATCTGGGGAGTCTGTTGTCAGGGGGAGATTATACAGCAAAGTTTAGTAGGCACTGAATCTATCAGTTATAGATTGCGGGTCGTATAGTGATTGCTGTGCTTGATCCTTAATGGATATTATGCGATTACGGGTCCGTTTGTTTTGAAGCCTACGAGCGAGCAATGTATCAGCTTTATCCCCTTTTTCATAGTGTCGCTGTTGGAGCCATTGAAGAGTCTTAGCCGCCTTTGAAGCTAGTAGTTTACCTAGTTGTCCTCGCAGAGCCAGAAGTTTTAAATAAGTTTTACGTTTGGGATATGTTTGATGCTGTCTAGTTAGGGTTTGGATTTGGGCTTCTAGGTCAGTAACCGCTTTTTGATGTAGTTTTTTCTCGTGGGAGGCTAAACTGATCAAGCGTCCTCTGATGGTCGCTTTATGAGCCTCCCATCTTACAGTAGAAGTAGTAGCTTCTTGGGCATTGTCTGTTTGAAAGTCAAGAATAGCCTGTCGTATCGTATTAATATTGTCTTTTTTCAGAAAAAGATGGTCATTTAGTCTCCATCGATAACATGGTGTAAAGGGTGGCAAAACGTCAAGTCGCACTAACACAGCTGAGTGGTCAGACCAGGGAACTGGTGTAGTAGTAGCCGATTTCAGGGATCGCGTTGTAGAAGCGTCTACAAATACCATATCTAATCTAGAGTAAGTGCCATGTGGTACCGAATAGTGTGTATACGTTCTGTCATTGGAGTATAGCACTCGCCATGTATCATAAAGGTTAGCTTGAGTGAGCAAGGATTGTAGTTTAAGGCTTTCACGCGCTATTTGACTACCTCGTAATGTTGGAGGTGAACGGTCTAATTGAATGTTTAAGATGGTATTAAAGTCACCCCCTATTATTATCCTTCCAGTCCCAGTTCGTGAGAGTCTGGCAAAAAATTGAGAAAAAAAGGTGTTTTGTGAGGTGTTGGGAGCATATAGTGTAGCTATAGTAATTGGTGTGCGGAGGAGAGAACCTTTAAAAATAATATATCGCCCTTGGGGGTCTGTATAGGATGTATCGATTGTTATAGGAAGAGTATGGTGAAGTAGGATAGCTGTGCCTTTGACTTTTTGGGAAGATGTGGAATAATAAAACTGGGGGTAATTTTTGCATTGTAGATTTGGATGTATATGTTGGAAATGCGTTTCCTGCAACATTACGATCTGAGGAGAATGACGTTTCAGGTACTGGAACAAAATAGTACGCTTTTGTGTTGTGTTAGGACCGTTAGCATTTATGGTTAGAACCGAGATGGTCATGGTTGGTACCAGTGGAATTTATGCCAAGATGATTTTAGGTAGTATAAAAGGAGCAGCTCGATGCCAGGCCAACGTGTAGCAGATTGGGAGGGGAAAAGATGGATTAGTAGGGGGATGAACGTAAAGTGAGGGGAAAGAAGACAGCTTGACTGGTAAGTCATGCCTTCCGAAAGTCGAGACCAGTACATCCTGTGTACTTGGGGAGTGTGGGGGGTGGTTGTGTAGCCGTGGGTACACTTGCTCAGGGAGAAGGGGGAATCCTAGACATTACAAATAGAAGCGGAAAAGAATACATGTGTGCAACTTAGAAACGTTTAAGAGGAATAGATAAGTAGAAGAGTGATACTATGAAGTACGTTTAAAGAACATCAGTCTAGCTAAATAGGTGTGATCATTTGGCTAATAGTAACAGTAACAGTAATAGTAACAGTAAATAAGATCCATCAAATGATATCAAAATCTAAACTGGATAATGTATTCTTAGTAGAGATGGTCACTGACCCCCGTGTTTTGGTTTTGGATTCGGTTTTGGATCTGGATTACCGTCGTGTTTTGGTTTTGGTTTTGGTTTTGCAAAACCGCCATTGCGTGTTTTGGTTTTGGTTTTGGTTTTGTTTGGTTTTGTTTTGCTATTTTTTGGGAAAATCCATGTTTTTGGGCCTAAATTAACCCAATTTAGTGCTCCAACTGTTTTAGAGACAAGTAATCTAATTGTTGAGGTAATAAATAATCAAAAAAAACAGTTTAATTCTTCGTTGGTAGGCCTATTCTACACACAAAACAGATTGTCTTCCTCTCCATCTATGCATATTGGCAATGCAGCCATCGTCTTTGAATGTATATTACACCCTACACTTATAGTTAAATATGTAAAGAAATGGAAAAAGCCAGTTTGGTTTCTGTCTCTCAAGGCCCCCCTCCACTTGTATAAAATACCAAAAAATTCAGCCATTATAGACTGTACAATATTAATTGACATGGAGAAAGCCAGTTTGGTTTCTGTCTCTCTAGGCCCCCCTCCACTTGTATAAAATACTAAAAAATTCAGCCATTATAGACTGTACAATATTAATTGACATGGAGAAAGACAGTTTGGGGTCACTCTGTCTCTCTAGGCCCCCCTCCACTTGTATAAAATACCAAAAAATTCAGCCATTATAGACTGTACAATATTAATTGACATGGAAAAAGCCAGTTTGGTTTCTGTCTCTCTAGGCCCCCCTCCACTTGTATAAAATACCCAAAAATTCAGCCATTATAGACTGTACAATATTATGAAAAATGGACAAAGCCAGTTTAGGGTCACTCTGTCTATGACACCCTACCCTTAAGGATAAATTGCCCTAACAGCAGCCTTTCAAGATGGTATGTGATATGGAAATGCCACAAGTCCCTTTCCTCTTTGGGGGTAGATTGCACCCTACACTTACATAGAAAGTTTTAAAAAGATGTTATCGGCATCATCTTCAGCTTAATCCTCACCCTCATCAGTGTGTACGTCATCATCACAGACTATCAATGCATCGCCGCTTGAATCCGCCATTAGAGAACAGTCAGTGCTTGGATGTCTTGGATGGTGAAGGCCTTCCTCGTGGAAGATGTAGTTCATTTTTATAAACATCATTTTCTCCACATTTTTGGGAAGTAACCTTCTACGGCGATCACTGACTAAGTTCCCTGCTGTGCTGAACACTCGTTCAGAGTACACACTGGAGGGTGGGCAGCTTAGGTATTGCAAAGCAAGTTTGTACATGGGTTTCCAAATGGCCTGCTTTTCTTCCCAGTAAGGAAAGGGACTGTCTGACATTTCCATATCAACTACCTCTTGAAAGTAATCCTCCACCATCCTTTGCATGTTTATACTCATATTGGATGGAGTTATGGGCAAAGTGACACATTTTTTTGAAAAATCCTTCAAACCAGCCCAGATGTTAAATTGTTCTGGTCTGCCCCCTGTGTCTTCCCTGCTTCTTTTTTGGAAATTTAATTTTTTACGAGCAACAGCTTGAGAAAGTGAAGGAGGACACGTCGTCAAGCCGAGGCCCAGTTCAGCGGCCAACTTGCTGAGCAATAGCTCCTTGCAAAAGTTCACATCTCGCTCATTTACAAGTAAAGACTCAATGTAGGTTTTAAACCTTGGATCAAGCACAGTGGCCAAAACGTACTGATCCGAGTTCAAGATCTTAATAACTCGAGGATCATTGTGAAGCGAATTAAGTACTTGATCGACAAGGCCAACATACTTTGCTGAATTGCTTGCTTTCAGCTCCTCCTTCATTTTCTCAAGCTGCTTTTCCAATAGTCTAATTAAAGGAATGACTTGGCTCAAACTAGCAGAGTCTGCACTGACCTCACATGTCACAACTTCAAATGGTTTCAGCACCTTGCACAGCACTGAAAGGATTCCCCACTGTGCAAGAGTGAAATACATCCCCCCTCCTTTCCCAATGTCATGACTTGTGCAATATGCTTGGATGGCTTTGCGCTGTTCCTCCATCCTCTGAAGCATGTACAGGGTGGAATTCCACCGAGTTACCACCTCTTGCTTAAGTTGGTGGCAGGGCAAGTTAAACTGCTCTTGGAGCTGCTGTAATCTCCTACATGCTGTGGCTGAATGCCTGAAATGGCCTGAAATTTTACGGGCCACCGAAAGCATCTCCTGCACCTCACGGTTATTTCGTAGGAAGCTCTGCACCACCAAGTTGATGGTGTGAGCAAAACAGGGAATATGTTGGAAATCACCCAGCTGTAATGCTCGCACTATATTGTTGGTGTTATCTGAAATGACATACCCTGGGGAGAGTCCGAGTGGTATAAGCCATGCATCAATCACATCTCTCAGTTTGCGTAACAAATTGTCAGCCGTATGCCTGTTAGTGAAGCCGGTGATACAAAGAGTGGCCTGCCTGTGACAAATGTTACGTAGTGGTGTACATGCTGCTGCTGTTCCTGCTGGTGAAGGTGAATGACCAACCCAGTGGGCTTTCACAGTCATATAGTCTTTGGTTTGGCCACTTCCACTTGTCCACATATCTGTGGTTAAGTGAACAGTGGGCAGAATGGCATTTTTCAGCGCAATCTCTACATTTTTACACACTTTTTGGTATAGTTGTGGAATAGCTTTACGGGAGAAATGGTGTCGCGATGGAATTCTGTAACGCGGACACAAAACCTCAATTAACTGTGAAAAACCAGCTGCGTTTATTGTGGAGATTGGACGCAGATCTAACACTAACATTGCAGCCATGGCGTCTGTGATTCGCTTGGCGACTGGGTGACTGCTGTCATGTTTGCTTCCCCTCGCAAATGATTGTTTCACAGTTAATTGCTGAAATGTAGGACTGCTCATTTTATTAACCTGCCTCTGGGATGACGATTCACCCCCAGCAGCAGCAACAGCAGCAGCAGGACTAACGCTTTCTTCAGAGGAATCAATAATAGTGCCGGAGTCATCCAGCCTTAAGTGGGATGCCGGGCTAACTCCGAGCGCTACTGAGGATATTGATGAGGATGGTGTGGTGGGTGTATTTTGTAGCCGTCGGTATGTCGGTGAGCGGAGGGTCTTAGCTGATGAGGGAGTGCTTGTATTCTTTTGGGAAGAACTTTCAGCTTTTCCCAACACTTTGCCATGAACTCTCGGTAAATGGCGTAACATAGACGAGGTTCCAAGATGGTTAAGGTCCCTCCCTCGACTGACTGTGGCTTCACATACACTACAAATGGCTATACAATTGTTGTCTGGATTTGGGTAGAAATAATTCCACACATAAGAAGTGGATTTTTTTGTTTTATGCCCAGGCATGACAATGGCCTTTTTCTTGTCACGTGCCAGAACTGTTGCCACTGGTGCAGGACTTACACAAACAACCTCATCCTCATCAACATCCTCATTAGCGCCCTCGTCGCCTACACAAATCTCCCCCTCATCCTCTTCTAATTCCAAAGTGGCATCCTCAATTTGGGTATCACCGGCTACACTCGGGCTATTAAGGCACACATCAGCAGAATGCTCACGATTAGACATCCCACTGTTGGATGGACTCTCCACAGGGATTGTTGTCATTTGTGAATCAGAGCAAATATTCTCCTGTAATGCCTCACTGTTATCTTGCAGCTCGGCTTTGACGCGTAACAGTAGTTGTGCACCAATTGTAGGCTGGGTAACTTTTTGGGATCTGCCACTAATAGCCAAAGGTGAAGGCCTCATTCTCTCTTTGCCACTGCGTGTGTAGAATGGCATGCTTGCAATTTTTTTTTTATCGTCACTTAACTTTTGCTCAGTTACACTTCTTTTTCGCTTCAATACAGTAAAAAATTTTTTGGTTTTTGTTTTTTGCACTAATTTGAAAACACTCTGTTGTTTGACATCGCCTTGGCCAGATGACGTACTGGGAACACTAACATCAGGACTGGTGACAGAACCTGGTTGCTCATTCAGATCATATGTGGACTGCTTTGAATCCATTCTGAGCGCAAACCACTGGGGAGTGCTAAAAATTATTTAGTAGATACTGCTGACAGTTATGACTTTTGACAGCCAGAAATATTAATGCACAATTAGGGAGGACACCCCAAAAGCACTGAGGAGTGCTAAAAATTATTTAGTAGATACTGCTGACAGATATGACTTTTGACAGCCAGAAATATTAATGCACAATTAGGGAGGACACCCCAAAAGCACTGAGGAGTGCTAAAAATTATTTAGTAGATACTGCTGACAGATATGACTTTTGACAGCCAGAAATATTAATGCACAGTTAGGGAGGACACCCCAAAAGCACTGAGGTGTGCTAAAAATTATTTAGTAGATACTGCTGACAGAAATGACTTTTCACAGCCAGAAATATTAATGCACAATTAGGGAGGACACCCCAAAAGCACTGAGGAGTGCTAAAAATTATTTAGTAGATACTGCTGACAGATATGACTTTTGACAGCCAGAAATATTAATGCACAATTAGGGAGGATACCCCAAAAGCACTGAGGAGTGCTAAAAATTATTTAGTAGATACTGCTGACAGATATGACTTTTGACAGCCAGAAATATTAATGCACAATTAGGGAGGACACCCCAAAAGCACTGAGGTGTGCTAAAAATTATTTAGTAGATACTGCTGACAGAAATGACTTTTGATAGCCAGAAATATTAATGCACAATTAGGGAGGACACCCCAAAAGCACTGAGGAATGCTAAAAATTATTTAGTAGATACTGCTGACAGATAAGACTTTTGACAGCCAGAAATATTAATGCACAATTAGGGAGGACACCCCAAAAGCACTGAGGAGTGCTAAAAATTATTTAGTAGATACTGCTGACAGATATGACTTTTGACAGCCAGAAATATTAATGCACAATTAGGGAGGACACCCCAAAAGCACTGAGGAGTGCTAAAAATTATTTAGTAGATACTGCTGACAGATATGACTTTTGACAGCCAGAAATATTAATGCACAATTAGGGAGGACACCCCAAAAGCACTGAGGAGTGCTAAAAATTATTTAGTAGATACTGCTGACAGATATGACTTTTGACAGCCAGAAATATTAATGCACAATTAGGGAGGACACCCCAAAAGCACTGAGGAGTGCTAAAAATTATTTAGTAGATACTGCTGACAGATATGACTTTTGACAGCTAGAAATATTAATGCACAATTAGGGAGGACACCCCAAAAGCACTGAGGTGTGCTAAAAATTATTTAGTAGATACTGCTGACAGAAATGACTTTTGACAGCCAGAAATATTAATGCACAATTAGGGAGGACACCCCAAAAGCACTGAGGAGTGCTAAAAATTATTTAGTAGATACTGCTGACAGATATGACTTTTGACAGCCAGAAATATTAATGCACAATTAGGGAGGACACCCCAAAAGCACTGAGGAGTGCTAAAAATTATTTAGTAGATACTGCTGACAGATATGACTTTTGACAGCCAGAAATATTAATGCACAATTAGGGAGGACACCCCAAAAGCACTGAGGAGTGCTAAAAATTATTTAGTAGATACTGCTGACAGATATGACTTTTGACAGCCAGAAATATTAATGCACAATTAGGGAGGACACCCCAAAAGCACTGAGGAGTGCTAAAAATTATTTAGTAGATACTGCTGACAGATATGACTTTTGACAGCCAGAAATATTAATGCACAATTAGGGAGGACACCCCAAAAGCACTGAGGAGTGCTAAAAATTATTTAGTAGATACTGCTGACAGATATGACTTTTGACAGCCAGAAATATTAATGCACAATTAGGGAGGACACCCCAAAAGCACTGAGGAGTGCTAAAAATTATTTAGTAGATACTGCTGACAGATATGACTTTTGACAGCCAGAAATATTTATGCACAATTATGGGGGACACCCCAAAAGCGCTGGGGAGTGCCAAATATGAAGAAAAAATAATAAACCTCTATCCTCCTCTCTGCACTAGCGATTTTGGTTAGAGCAATTGCAAGAACAATATTGTATTCTCTGTCCCTGCTCTAATTAGCCTATGACTACACCCTGCTCTCTCCCTCTGTCAAATGGCGATGGATTGCTGTGGAGGCGTGTATTTATAAAGTTGAAGTATCGCGAGACCCGAGCCCCGAGATCCGACGACGTCACAATGACGTTCGGCCTCGATTTTGATTCGGAATGGGCGGGAGAGTACCGAGCTGCTCAGCTCGGTACTCGGATACCCAAAGTTCGGGTGGGTTCGGTTCTCGGAGAACCGGACCCGCCCATCTCTAATTCTTAGCCTTAATAATGAACTTAGGTAGTTAGCTTGTGACTAAACTAGAAACAACCGCTCTGCAGCCCGAAGAGGCATCTAGAAAATCCCAGAAACTATGGGTCATAGGATGCCTCCCGGGTCGCAAGGCAAATTATATTCTGTTTTATAAAGCGGTGAACAAGTGGTTCACAGTAGTGAACAACATTGCAACATTTTTGGGGAGTTTTTATTCAATTAAAGTTTATTTGAGGAATGTGTAGGGATCCTGGTCATTGTGCTGGGACCACTGGAGTGGAAAGGGATCCAACGGATCCAATCATGTTAATTCCCCTGTTCACCACATCTCAGGGGAGAGGGTCTCAAAGAGTCCACGCAATAGTTACTGTGGAGCTGCTAGTATCTGGGAGTGGGGAAGAGTGGGGGGTCGGTGTGGCATGCTTTTTTTCATCCCTCTACCATAGACACAGAGGAGATGCTCAAAATATTCAAAAATTTTGAACCAGTTCGAAATAATATCGACTTTCACCAATTTGATGGCTCCAAACAGAATACAGTTGCCAAAAGCCCCCGACTCGAACTGTGAAACACATTTTCTATTCTCAGTTTCTGTTGATTGGTCTTTCCCTTAGCGTTTTGATTTTCACCATTCATGTTCGCCATTTGCATGCATGGTTTGCCATTTGCAGTTCACGTTAAAATTAGTGTTTTATATTTTTTTAAACCACTACTTAAATAATATTGTATTTAAATCAAACTACAAATGCTACTGTGCTCCAAATTTGCTATTCAAGGTTTGCATTTGAGATTTGCCGCACGCAATACTAAATGTCAAAATATTTACAATTTAGCTTGTGTGCTACCTGACACGAGCACTGTTTGCATACGGTCAAACCTGTTTGGCTTATTAAAGGTCATAACAAGTAATACATCAGTTTATCTGTTGCATTATCTATGGTGACTATTTTAAATAACTAAGGAGGGTGTTGGCAGGATGGGAAAAAGCACATGAAGAACATACGTAATAAACTACATTCTATATTTTGAATGCCCTATATAATTTTTAGTTTAAATTGTTGAAAATGAATCCTGAAGCTGAGGTCTTGAGGTTGCAGACTAGTTTTTTTGGTTTTTTTTAAAAACTACTCCTGGCTAGGGTGGATCAGGAACGTAACAGAACGCTTACCTTTGAGACATTGCAGGATCTTTATTTTGCGAACTACATTTTTTTATTTCATTAATAAATTAAGAAGTTAACAAATGATTATATTCCCTATTGTAGGATACAGCTTCTGTGACTCTTGCTGGCTGAAGCTGGCCATACACAATGATTTCAGCAGCCAATTTTGACCACATTACCCTGAAATAACTGCATGTGTTGGGGCTCCACTGACCAATAAAGAGGATGAGAATGACTGATATCACTTCAGGTTTTAAAATTGTACCTTGCAAAAATGAAGTTGGCCAGACACTGATACCACTATGTTTATACGGTCATATGTGTAGAATATGAATGACCATAACTTGCATATCTAGCCAACTTTAGATATGTTTTGGATCTTTAAATAATTACTTACTTACAAAGCTCTATATATATATTGATTATTATTAGGAATTATATTTTCTCTGTTCATCAATTCTATTCAAAGAGTGATTGCTTAGTGAATCAAGAACCAGAATATAAAGAAGTAATAGGGGGTGACTACACTGATGTTTCTGAAGGTGCAGTTATGCTGAGATATAAGGGCCATTGAAATTAAGTCAATGTACTGCTTCATTTCGTACATCTCCACTAAATTATATTGAACCCAAAATACATTATAGGATTCCACAATGGTAGTAAGATGAAAAACTCCAAACTGTCTGTTAATGAACTGCTTGTTGTATTAGATGAAGTTATGATTTTCAAAAACATTGGGTCAGCTGTTAAGTGCTTGTACACACTGGCATCAAAAGACAGTGCTTGGATTCAACCGTAGACAAAATCTTGTGCCTTGTCTGTGCTTTAAACAGAGTTTTTCTCAAAGGTCTCCTGCAGTATATTGTACTATGTACTTAATGGGCACTCCCATAAAAATACATGATATTTTACCAAGCATTAATGCTCATGAAAGCTGCAGGCAATGTCAAGATTGAAGCAAATCAAATACTTGGAGAAATGTATAGTACACCACACTAAGTGAGTCATTATAGCTCCTAAAGATGTACAATTATAATTATATGGTGTAAAAAACAGTGAAAAGAACACACTCAAATTACTTAGAGAAATATATAATACACAGCACCAAGTGAGTCTTCTCTTTCTTTATTCAATATAAAATCAAATACTTGTCAAAAAGTATATAGAGGTAATATTATTTTAGGTAACATTATTTTTGAAAAATACAGAAAAAAAATCCCCCAGCAACACTGCTGTGAGCCAGTAAAAGAGCTTTGCTACTTACACAGAAAATACAGATTTCTCATTTACACACGTTTGCAAATGTATGATAAGCCACCCGAAACTTCACGGCGCTTCTGCTAATAGGGTGGCCCTAACTCATAAGCTACTGATACCAAAACTTGCCTCTCGAACAACAATATAGAAATGGAAGTTGTTCATTCAATGTATGGGTTCACAACAGGTGCTTGAAAGGGTGGTAATAACCCCACCTATTCAACAACTGCTGTGAACCTATACATTGATTGAGCGACTTCCATTTCTGTTTTGTTGTTTGGCATCACTATGCCTCTTCCTGTTACTGTTTATAGAATATTATTTACTTAAATGATTTTCATTCAACACCAGTCTCAGAAAGATTGCTTAATATGATACATATTTGCTTCTAAAAATTAGTTAATTCATTAGTGAAAAACTAGTTCAAGCTTTCCAAACTTTGTATGACAATTACTTAATATTATAACAGCACACATTCCTCAAAGTGCAGGGGCGTAAGACTATAAGTCTTTTTTTAGGTTGTGCCAGAGACCCATTGACAAATATCTGACTATTTCTGTGTGAACTAGCAAACTTTGCATATCAGGATGTGGTTTCTGATGAGAAAAGGAACAAAGTTCAAACTGAGTTTACTAAAAATGGCATGGCTATATGGTGTGGAACAGACACAATTCCTAGATGATTTTGTATGAATATTTGTCACTGTGGCTATATAGCGGGAGCTACCACAGTAACACATGCCATAACTAAAACCCTGGAACATGACAATTCCATAATATATCACTTATATTGTGGTGGATCTGACAGGAGGTTGCGGGTGTGTATATCCATGGTACAGTACAGGACTTTAATTCAATGAACTATACTTATGACTGCCTACGACTTGAGAAGTGGTACAGGGGAGAAAAGGTAGGTCGTAAGTATGCCTGGTTTCAGCCATATCACTTGCTCTAGCTACAAGGCAGGTGTTAGTGCCGACTAATAGTGACGCTTGACATGGTATAGTTTTTGTGTTACAAACTACATGTATGAATGACACTAGATAGCACAGAACATGCGTATGTAAGGGCGATATACTTTAAAAAGTGCCCTGTAGGTACAGTACACATTAAAATCATCTTGACTTATGTATGTAATGTTCAAAAAAATATTTAAAAATATTTTAAAATCCATATTTTTTATTAATGATTACACTGTTGAGTTTTTCATTTATTTTATAAAAAATTTTTTATGTGTTCTGATGTGACCTATTAATGAACAGACATCTACAAGTAATGTTTAGGCAGAGCATCATAGTTACACCCAGATTCAAATTGAAAAGTATATTGGGAAATGTTTGGATTTGAATTATGCTCAAGCCCTGTGCTCTTTTTTAAAAAAGCTACTCGCGGGCAGGTTGTGATCGAGCATGAATCAGGCCCTGTACATCATCAGGCAGCATGTTTAATCAATACCTCGGAGGGTGCTAGAAAGTGTATCTAACCAACAATTAGGTACGGAATAGCTGTTATATTTCAATTTTATATTGTTAATTTTGTTATCACAATATAAAAGACATGCACCACCTTCATGACACTGCACATTTTACTGCAGTGTCTCACAACCAATGGGTCAGGATACATTTTTGCATTGCAATAGCAACCTGAATGTGGCAGACACACAATCATGCACCATGTTTAATTGAAACCTAAGATGGTGCTATAAACCAGGTGTGGATTCCCCATAATTGCAATGAGGAGATAAAGAAGAAAAATGTGCTAATAGGGGCACTCAGCGATCCAATTGTAATAAAATGCAATACTTAATTGGTACATTTAAAAAGAGAATAGTTCATTCCTTCATTGTAAATATGCATTTTTATGTGTGGGTGCACCATTCTATAGAAATACTATTGAGGATGTAATCATCCAAGTAAAAATAATTAATGAATTGAAATAGCGATCACCTGGTGCAATGGTAATCTTTTGTCCTCGCGGATTGGCCATAGGCATTACCAAGTTTCCAGGTAGGCTGGTGGCTTAACGAGGCCTTTTTTTAAAAAATGTTATTTTATGTTTTGCCCCCTGGCGAGGTGGGTGGGGTAGGGGTACAATCAAGGCATTGGTGGTCAGTGAACAGCAACAGGCAGCCAATCGCGAGTCTACCTGTTGCTGAATGACCTCAGACAGGAAGTGCTCACTTCACTTCCTCTGAAGAGCGATGTTGGGAGTAGAGCATCTAAAGGTAAGTGAGGGCCTGAACATATATACTGATGTTTCTGAAATCTGGCCAACCATCAAATGATTGTATTGAGCCCAAAATACATTATAGAATTCCACAATGGTAGTGAGATGATAAACTCCAAACAGTCTGTTAGTGAACTGCTTGTTGTATTAGATAAAGTTATGATTTTCAAAAACGTTGGGTCAGCTGTTAAGTGCTTGTATACACTGGCATCAAAAGACAGTGCTTGGATACAACCGTAGACAAAATCTTGTGCCTTGTCAGTGCTTTAAACTGAGTTTTTCTCAAAGGTTTCCTGCAGTATATTGTACTATGTAGTTAAGGAGCACTCCCATACAAATACATGATATTTTACCAAGCATTAATGCTCATGAAAGCTGCAGGTAATGTCAAGATTGATGCAAATTAAAAAATACTTGTCAAAAAGTATATAGAGGTAATATTATTTTAGGTAACATTATTTTTGAAAGATGCAGAAAAAAATCCCCCAGCAACACTGCTGTGAGCCAGTAAAAGAGCTTTGCTACTTACACATAAAATACAGAATTCTCATCTACACACATTTGCAAATGTATGATAAGCCACCCGAAACTTCACGGCGCTTCTGCTAATAGGGTGGCCCTAACTAATCAGCTACTGATACCAAAACTTGCCTCTCGAACAACAATATAGAAATGGAAGTTGTTCATTCAATGTATGGGTTCACAACAGGTGCTTGAAAGGGTGGTAATAACCCCACCTATTCAAACATCTGCTGTGAACCTATACATTGAATGAGCGACTTCCATTTCTGTTTTGTTGTTTGGCATCACTATGCCTCTTCCTGTTACTGTTTATAGAATATTATTTACTTAAATGATTTTCATTCAACACCAGTCTCAGAAAGATTGCTTTATATGATACATATTTGCTTCTAAATATTAGTTAATTCATTAGTGAAAAACTAGTTCAAGCTTTCCAAACTGTGTATGACAATTACTTAATTTTATAACAGCACACATTCCTCAAAGTGCAGGGGCGTAAGACTATAAGTCTTTTTTTAGGTTGTGTAAGAGACCCATTGACAAATATCTGACTATTTCTGTGTGAACTAGCAAACATTGCATATCAGGATGTGGTTTCTGATGAGAAAAGGAACAAAGTTCAAACTGAGTTTACTAAAAATGGCATGGCTATATGGTGTGGAACAGACACATTTCCTAGATGATTTTGTATGAATATTTATCACTGTGTTACTATAGCGGGAATTACCACAGTAACACATGCCATAACTAAAACCCTGGAGCATGACAATTTCATAATATATCACTTATATTGTGGTAGATCTGACAGGAGGTTGCGGGTGTGAATATCCATGGTACAGTACAGGACTTTATTTCAATGAACTACACTTATGACTGCCTACGACTTGAGAAGTGGTACAGGGGAGATAAGATGCTGATTAACGTAAGTCATGTACAGTAAGTGTGTGCCAGGGCATTCTGACGATTCAAGTCCTGGGTTTCTCGTAAATATGCCTGGTTTCAGCCATATCACTTGCTCTAGCTACAAGGCAGGTGTTAGTGCCGACTAATAGTGATGTCTGACATGGTATAGTTTTTATGTTACAAACTACATGTATGCGTGACACTAGATAGCACAGAACATGCGCATGTAAGGAATATATACTTTAAAAAGCTCCCTGTATGTACAGTACACATTAAAATCATCTTGATTTATGAATGTAATGTTCAAAAAAATATTTAAAAATTATTATTTTAAAATCCATATTTTTTATTAATGATTACACTATTGAGTTTTTCATTTATTTTATAATTTTTTTTATGTGTTCTGATGTGACCTATTATTGAACAGACATCTACAAGTAATGTTTAGGCAGAACGTAGTTGTACTCAGATTCAAATTGAAAAGTATATTGGGAAATGTTTGGATTTGAATATGATCGGAATTATGCTCAAGTCCTGTGCTCTTTGCTAAAAAAGCTACTCGCATGCAGGTTTGCGTTCGAGCATGAATCAGGCCCTGTACATCATCAGGCAGCATGTTTAATCAATAGCTCAAAGGGTGCTAGAAAGTGTATCTAACCAACAATTAGGTACGGAATAGCTGTTATATTTCCATTTAATATTGTTTATTTTGTTATCGCAATATAAATGACATGCACCACCTACATGACACTGCACGTTTTACTGCAGTGTCTCACAAGCAATGGGTCAGGATACATTTTTGCATTGCAATAGCAACTTGAATGTGGCAGTAGAATTTAGACATGGTATAGCAAATATTATTATTGTTATTATCATTTATTTGTTAGGCGCCACAAGGTTTCCGCAGCGCCTCACATAGTACAAACAGTAGACTATACAGGATATAACAGTACAGAACAATAAACAAAAGTACCAATACTTCAGAAACTCCAGGCAGGCAGATGCAATAGACACGGAGCAGAAGAACGGGTAAGGAGACAGGAGGGAAGAGGGCCCTGCTCAAGCGAGCTTACATCCTAAGGGAGGGTTAAACAAGAGGAGCCAGTTGAGGGAATGGGAGAGAGGGGAGAATGAGTGGAGGAGATGGGGGTTAAGTGGATGGTTCGTAGGCTTTGAGAAAGAGGTGAGTTTTGAGTGCACGTTTGAAGGAGCACAGAGTAGGAGAGAGGCGGGTGGAGCGAGGGAGGTCATTCCAGTGAAGGGGGGCTGCACGGGAAAAGTCCTGGATTCTGGAATGTCTTAAACATGTAAAGTAATCATACATGACTTAATGACTTAATTTTAAAGGAAACTAAAAGATTGCACAAAGATTTGCTTTGTTTAAAGAATAAAAAAAATAAATTCTAATGATTACTGTCTCATTTGGTACAAGTCATTAACATAGGTATATTACAAAGATATCATTAGGTTCTAAGTTTATACATCAAAACCTAATCAAATTTGTGATCACTGTTCTAATGCCACACAGGGACTTTGATGAAACATTGGTTATTTTGAGTTTGATTTATTTAGAAATTTGAGTTTCTTTTTGGTACTGGAAACATTCCCTGAAGTTCTATTGAATCAATATCATTGGATCATTGCATTACATGTAAACATTGTGAAACAATGTTCCGCACAGGAAACTGTGTGTATATTGCACTGAGAAACAGACATTGGAATGATTTCTTTTCTTTCAATTCTATAAGATTTTATAACATACACCCCAAGTCCTCTAAACAATTGAAGTGAGGCTGAATAAGATGTCCCTGGTCTCCCCTATTACATCTAGTACTAACAGACTGAGTGGTAGGGATGTTTATGTAGCTGCAAGATCAGCTCATCTTTTGCTGCTATTGAGTGTGTTGCACAAGATATGGGTGCCAGTTCAGTAGGGGATCTGGAGATGCCTCTGTCCAAAAAGAATCTTGAAGAAGCAATAATTCACCTCAGTTATTATGTATGCAAAACAGCCATGTTTTATAAACATACTACAGGTCATCACCAGTTATACTATATTTTGTCTGCTAGACATTTGACACATTTACTGCATAACTTTGCCACTTCCTGCTGCTGTTAATAAAATATTATTTGTTTAAATGATTGTCGATCAATAGCAGTCTTTGAAATATTGCTTTATTTGATACCTACTTGTTTCTAAATCGGTTGAGTGACCATTGATGAAACTGGTTCAACAATTCCAAAATTTGGTTGAATATGATTTAATAAATATCATAATAGCACACATTCCTCAAAGTGCAGGTGCATAAGACTGTAAGGCTTTTTATGTGCCAAAACCCATTGACAAATATCTGACAATATCTGTGTGAACTAGCAAACATTGCATATGAGGATGTGGTTTCTATGATAAAAAGGACACAATTCAAACGGAGTTTACTAAAGTGGCATTGCTATATGGTGTGGAACAGACACATTCCCTAGATGATTTTGTATGAATGGTTATCACTGTGAGGATATGGTGCTAGCTACCACAGTAACACATGCCATAACTAAAACCTTGGAGCATTACAATCATATAATAAATAATATAACTTGTGGTAGATATGACAGGAGGTTGTAGGTGTGTAGATCCATGGTACAATAATAATAATTTAACCATCAGTTGCTATACACACACAGACACATAATCATGCACCATGTTTAATTGAAACTTAAGATGGTGCTATAAACCAGGTGCGGATTGGCCATAGTTGCAATGAAGAGGGAAAGAAGAAAAATGTGCTAATAGGGGCACTCAGCGATCCAATTGTAATAAAATGCAATACTTTATTGGTACATTTAAAAACATAATAATTCATTCCCTCATTGTAAATATGCATTTTTATGTGTGGGTGCACCATTCTATAGAAATACTATTGAGGATGTAATCATCCCAGTCGAAATAATTAATGAATTGAAATAGCGATCACCTGGTGCGGTGGTAATCTTTTGTCCTCGCGGATTGGCCATAGGCATTACCAAGTTTCCAGGTAGGCTAGTGGCTTAACGAGGCCTTTTTTAAAATTTTATTTTATGTTTTGCCCCCTGATGAGGTGGGTGGGGTGGGGGTGACGATCAAGGCATTAGTGGTCAGTGGACAGCAACAGGCAGCCAATCGCGAGTCTACCTGTTGCTGAATGACCTCAGACAGGAAGTGCTCACTTCACTTCCTGTCTGAGGAGCGATGTTGGGAGTAGAGCATCTAAAGGTAAGTGAGGGCCTGCACATATATAACTATAGGGAGAGGGGGGCTGTACATATATAACTATAGGGAGAGGAGGGACTGCACAGATATAACTATAGGGAGAGGGGGCTGCACATATATAACTATAGGGAGAGGAGGTGCTGCACAAATATAACTATAGGGAGACAGGGGGCTGCACAGATATAACTATAGGGAGACAGGGGGCTGCACAGATATAACTATAGGGAGAGGGTGCTGCACATATATAACTATAGGGAGAGGAGGTGCTGCACAAATATAACTATAGGGAGACAGGGGGCTGCACAGATATAACTATAGGGAGAGGGGGGGTTGCACATATTTAGTATAGGAAGAGGGGGGCTGTGTATACATACATATATATATATATATATATATATATATATAAAGGGGGGGCTGCACAAATATAACTATAGGGATGCAGAGCTGCATAGATGTAACTATAGGGAGTGGGGGGGCTGCACAGATGTAACTACAGGGAGAGGGGGGCTGCTCAGATGTAACTCTAGGGAGTGGGGGCAGCATAGGTATAACTATAGGGATAGGGGGGCTTCTCAGGTATATGACTATAGGGAGAGTGGGGGCTGCACAGATATATATCTATAGGGAAAGGGGGCTGTACACAGAAAACTATGGGGTGGGGAAGGCTGCATTTACAAAACTATAGGGAGGAGGGCTGCTATAATGTGTGAAACAAAGGAGGGGGTTGCTATAATGTGTGAAGGAAACGAGGGGGTGCTATACTGTATGAGGGAATAGGGGGGCTGTCTTAATAGTACATAGG
Organism: Mixophyes fleayi; assembly: GCF_038048845.1. Lineage (NCBI taxonomy): Eukaryota > Metazoa > Chordata > Amphibia > Anura > Limnodynastidae > Mixophyes > Mixophyes fleayi. The sequence goes on along the minus strand of NC_134402.1, from coordinate 309,121,225 downwards.
TGTGAGGTAGGCTATTAAATTAATGGTGGAGTTTAGGTGGGAGCTAATTATTTAATGGGCGCTATTTTATTTGTGGGGTGATGGTGGGGCAATTTAATTTATTGGTGGAGCCTATTAAATTAAGATAGGGTGATGGGACCTTTAATTAAATGCTTTGGTGGTTTGGAACTATTAGTTGAATGTGGGGCTGAGTTTGGGGAGGAGGGATATTTATTAAATGTGAATATTAATTATTTAATGCCAGGGATGGTTTTGGGAAATGGCTATATTAAACGTAAATGCTATTATTTTATTGTTCGGGCTGTTTGGAGGGAGGGCAATAGGCTTATTTATTAAATGTAATACTATTATTTTAATGTTGGGGTTGGTTGGAGGGAAATAGGTCTATTTATTAAATGTGAATACTATTAATTTAATGTGGGGGCTAGAGAGAGGCCTAATTATTAAATGTGGGTGCTATTGATTTGTCGGGGATGGTTGGAGTTTTCTAAATTTCATGTACCCATTTTTTTTTCCAAATAGGGCCTCCAACATTTTAGGATCCAGACAAGTAGCAACTGATCTAAAGAAACCAGCAGCCATAGGTGGTGAACGTGACAAGAACAGGTAGGAGAGAGGAGGATAGTCTGCCAACTGTCCTGAATCTGGTTGGGCAGTCCTGAATTTGGGTGACTGTCTTGTTTAGTCAGGATTTGGTCCGACTGCAAGGACAGTTGATATGTGTGCACCTAACAGTAGTGCACACAGTTTTGTCTTTGTATTTATCTAAATTATATCTAAAATGATAACCCCCTGTTTTAAGTGCCCCAGGATCACAGATCCTTAATCCAGCTCTGGTGGTACTTTAGTGGTTCTTGCATTGATTGCATTGCCTGCCTTCTACCTTGCACTGGTCCCATTTTATGATCACTTTGCTGAACATATGGCCAGCACCCATTGCACTGACAATATCATTAATCCTGCCTCCTTTGAACTTAGAATAACAGCAGCAAACCCTTGGAATAGCTCTCCCCTTTACTTATGCTATTGTCTTCCAACCCTCTCTGCAGTGTTATTAATTCAAACCACCACCAATCACCACCAATCACAGGGCACATTTAGGGCTCATACACAATTGTTACAAAAGAAGTATTTTCTTGCAGATGCATTTCACCTTTGTGGTGATCGCACCTGGACAGCCATTTATTATAAGGATTATTTTTAATGCATTTTTGAAACACACAGTATACATTTTTATATATTAAAAAGAGAGATTTTGCTGGTAGTTTGCATCTCATAACGTCAGGGAAATATGCAACAGTGCGTAAGCTGCTTATATCCTGCTCTGGTAGACTTATCAAATATGATTGATTGTGCCAACATGTTTATTAAGAGTTAAACTTATTAAACAAAAGAAGATAAGAAGATATGGTTGTATGACGGGAATATTGGAAGGATGTGTTTGTAGGCAACTAAAAAAAGTTTGAGCGCAGATGAATAAACCAGTCCCATATAATGTAAAAGTATTCATGTAATTTTATAACACAGCACTGGCAGCTTTTTCCGTGCTTTGCTTTATAAATGACCCACTGTGTACTAAGATATCACATCGAGTTTTCCTAAATGTTGCTACAACCAAATTCCAGTAGTTCTAAACTCTGCCTACTTTTGTTTTGGCCCCACCTACAGTTGATTTGTTCTCTCCCACATGAGGCCACTTCAAGAATATTTTCCAGGGCCATTTTAAGTTCCCAATTCGTCCCTGATATAAACGTTATCTAACCAACAGTTAGGTATGGCATAGCTGTTATATTTGCAAAATAAACTATTTAATATTGGTTATTTTGCTATCGCAATATAAATGACATGCACCACCTACATGATACTGCACACTCTAGGGCAGTGTCTCACAACCAATGAGTCAGGATACATTTCTGCATTGTAATAGCAACTTGGATGTGGCAGTAGAATTTAGGCATGGTATAGCAAATGCCTTAAACATGTAAAATAATCCTATTAGAACTTTATTTTAAAAGAAACTAAAAATATTTCAATAAGATTTGCTTTGTTTTTTTTAAAAAAAACACTCATACTTTCAATCTTATTTACTACAAATAATTCACATAGGTGTTTTACAAAATTTCATCAGGTTCTAAGATTATACATCAAAAGTACCAAATAAGTAAATATATATTAAGTAACCTAGAATGCTATATATGATAAATTAATAATAGTTTATAAATACTGTGTATTTCTTTTGAGTATGAACAATAAGGCAGTAGATCTGTATTTATTTGATATATTTATATGACATATAAAAGATTGTGGTGAATAAGTGAATCTATAAGATTAGGTCAGATGTTCAGTTGTGTTAGGAACATGCCAGTTAATTGGTTATATATTTGTATATAGGGTAGATATAATATTATGAGATACTAACATTTTATATAAATTCCCCCTCTGTAAGAATATCACCCAAGGAAGTTTTTGTACACATATATAATACTTAGATATCTATGTAATGAAACAAGGTATAAATGTTTCATCGATAATAGAATTAAGTGAAATAACATACAGTAGGTAAATATACTGAATAAGCTGAATGAGTCATTAAGGAGAGCAAAGCATAATAAAGGAGTAACTTTGCATCTTGGCAAAACCATGTTGCATTGGAGGGGATAGGTAAATTTAAAATGCGGGAACATATTTATAATTGGGGTATGGCATGTCCTAGATCAGCTTTAAATGTCAATGTAAAAATAAAACAATCAATTATTTATGTGCTACATGAAAAATCAGCCAGTATTTTCCTAATAAACTAATTTGCACACCTTGCATTGTAACATGGTTTGTTCAGGATCAAATTTAGTCCTTTTTTTTGCCTTGCTCTCCTTAATGACTCAGGCCCGGTATATTTAGTTCAACTTATATAGTGAGAAAAGGCATCATTGAAAGGACAATGTATTTGCACTGACAACGCCATATAGTGATAATCCTTTTTCCATCTAGGCAGAGTATGCTAATAGTGACGATGACTAAATATAACAGCTTTAATTGAATGAAGTCACTAAAAAATTATTCTGCACCTTGGGAGAAGTTTTATTATTATATACACTGCCTTTTAGATCTAATTATTATTATTATTATTATTATTGTAGATTTGTAAGGCGCCATAAAGCTCCACAGTGCCGTACAGTAGGGAAAACAGTACGTACATAAAACAGGGACATACAAGGTAGACGAAAATAAATGCAGACATGAAAACAAACAGTATGAAGGACCCTGTCCATTAGAGAGCTTATATTCTAAATGGAAGAGGTCACAGCTGAAACAAGAGGAGCAAGTGTGGTTCAGAGTGGAGATTGGGACAGTTCTGATGATTTATTAGTGTGAGTAGTGTTATCAGGGATAAGGTCACCTCTAAAAAAGAGATGGGTTTTCAAAGAGCATCTATAGATTTGGAGGCTGTGGGAAAGTCTGATTGAGCATGGTAGGGAATTCTACAAGTGTGGAGCAGCACAGGAGAAGTATGGTAAGGCGCGAGTGAGAGGTGGCTACCAGAGACAAAACAAGGCGCAGGTCAGAGGTAGATCTAAGATGGCGGAAGGGACAGTATTTTTAAATGAGATTTGAGATGTATGCAGGGGTAGTGTTGTTGAGGACTTTGTAGGTAAGGGTGAGTAATTTGATTTTGATTCTGTAAGACACAGGGAGCAAGTATGGGAATTTGCAAAGTGGTGCAGCAGATGTGGAGCGATGATAGGAAGATTAGTCTTGCAGCAGCATTTAGGATGGACTGAAGTGTGGATATATGTTTGTCAGGAATGCCAAATAGCAGGAGGTTGCAATAGTCAAGACGGGAGATGATGAAAGAATGGATAAGAGTTTTGGTAGTATGTTGAGTAAGAAAAGGAAGTATTTTGGCAATGTTTTTAAGGTGGAGTCGAATGGACTGGGAGAGAGTCTGGATGTAAGGAATAAAACAGAGGGTGGAGTCAAGTGTGACACCAAGTCAGCGGGCTTGGGAGACTGAGGAAATTTTGGTGTTATTGATATTGCTCTGTTTTGGACATGTTGAGCTTTAGGTAGCATTGGGACATCCATGTGGAGATAGCAGAAAGGCAGTTGGTTACACAAGATAGTACAGAAGGAGAGAGTTCAGGGGAAGAGATATAGATTTGGGTGTCATCTGTGTAGAGGTGGTATTGGTGGCCGAATGAGCAAATTAGTGTCCCAAGAGAAGAGGTGTACAACAAAAAAAGTAAAGGGTCAAGAATAGAACCTTGTGGGACCCCAGCAGATCATTGATCACTTTTGTGAGAGCATCGAGAATGAAATGAGAGGAGAGAAAGTGAGATCGGCATTTGTACACTAATCGCTCAAGTAATTTGGAGGCAAAGGGGAGGAGAAAAATAGGGCAGTAGTTGGAGAGAGAGGCTGGATTGAGTGATGGTTTCTTTAGAATTTGTGAAATGAGTGCATGTTTAAAGGAGAATAGAAATCTGCTAGTGGAGAGAGACAGATAGAAGAGGTGAGATAGAGGTGGGCATGCAGTGGAGGAGAGGGACCGGAAAAGTTGGGAGGGAATTGGGACGAAGGGACAGGTTGTAGGATAAGATGATGAGATGAGTACAGAGACTTTATCTTCAATTACTGGATACAATAAATTAAGGGTGCATTGGGGACTGTAGGTAAAGGTAGATATAGTGGCTGGAGTGAGTAAGATTTGGTATGAGGAAATATTTTGTTGAATGGTGTCGATTTTGTCTTTGAAATAGGTGGCAAAATCATTGGCTGTGAAGGAGGAAGGGGGAGAAGGTGCAGTTGAGCAGAGAAGTGAGTTGAAGGTGATTAAGAGGTGACGTGGGTTAGAAGACTGGGTGTATATTAGAGACTTGAAGAATGTTTGTTTGGCAATTGAAAAGGCAGTGCTGTAAGATGAAAGGATGAATTTAGAGTAGAGGAAATCAGATAGGAACGAGATTTTCTCCAGTGGCGCTCTGCAGTGCGGGAGCACTTTTGCAGGTAGCGGGTCTATTTGGTGTGCCATGGTTGGGGTTCGGATCATCAGAGACTATATGTAGTAGCTGGAGCTGCATTGTCTAGGGCTGAGTCGAGTGTTTTGTTATAGAAAGATGCAGCCTGTTTAGGACACGACAATTCAGTCATAGGATAATATAGTTGTTTTTGTGAAAATGAGAAGTGGTTTGGGTTAAGAGTACTTAGGTTTCATTGTGTACATGTGGATTTGGTTGCAGGGGGAGGGCATGAGGTAAATTGAGGCTGAATGAAAGGAGGTTGTGGTTGGAGAGTGGGAAGGTTAAATTGGAGAAACTAGAGTTGGAGCAGGAGCCGGAGAAGACAAGGTCAAGGGAGTGCCCATCATAGTGGGTGGGAAATGAGGTCCATTAGCAGAGACCAACGGAGGAAGCAAGTGAAAGAAGTTTAGTGGCAGAAGAGACAGTGGGATTATCAATGAGAATGATGAAATCGCCTAGTATGAGAGTAGGCATTAGGCTGGTCAAAGGATAAGAAATTAGTGAGCCAGGCCGCAAAGTTGTCAAGGAATAGGGAAAAAGGACCTGGGGGCGATAAATGGCAGCAACATGAAGGTGGAGAGGATAAAATAGATGGATAGTGTGTACTTTAAAGGAAGAGATGAGAGGGACGGTTCAGAGGGTATAACTTGTAAGGTGCAGCTTGGAGAATGTAGAATGCCTAGTCCACCACCTTGTCTGTTTCCGGGTCTGGGAGTGTGGCTGAGGGAGAATCCCCCATAGGAGAGAGAGGCTGAGGATGCAGTGTCAGAGGAGGTGAGCCTAGTTTCTGTAATGGCAAGGAGGTTGAGGGATTTAGAAATTAATAGATCAAGGATGGATTTAAGTTTGTTATAAACAGATCTTCCATATGGTTTTCCATAATGCACAGGAGAAGGAAAGAGAGGATAATTGAGATATGTGGATGAGGTTGGCGGTATTGGAAGTACAGGATGGATGGAAAGGTTTGGGGTGGAGCGAGGAGCATGAGCAGATAATGGGGATTGTAGAGGATCCAGGATTAGATGAGAAGAAACAGGATGAGAAAGAGGACATGCGAGGCGTATTTGTGGGTGTGAGATTTATTTCTATTTATGTATGCTGATAAGTGTGGTGGGTGCAGGAGACAAAATTATTAATGTGTGCAGACTATCGAGGAGGGAAGTAGTGAAGGGTAAATTATAATCAGGAAAGGAGGAATAGGATGATGGAGAAAGACGAGAAGTTTGGAGAGAAGTGTGGTGAGAGTAAATATGAGATATTGTAAATTGAGTAGGTGCATGATGGAGAGATGTGAATAAATGTGTATTAGCTAGAGTAGGTAATGAGAAAGTAGAAAGGAACAATTGATCCAAATTGTGAGGGGCAATGGAAGAGGTGAAGCATACTTTACTGTCCCCTGGCTGGGGTTAATGGAGTAGGCAGTTTCTGCCATTCTGGCACAACAAGGTCCAACAGGATAACCATATCCGCTGGAAGTGTACTCCATGGGCTCCGTGAACATCAGAGTTAACTCTGCTTGCAGGCTACTCTTATCAGGGCCACTGCCACTACCAGGCTTTGGCTTGCACTTAGGGGACTCCCGAAACCCTCCTGTCGCTGCCATTGGACCCACCGTGGGCCGGCAGTTCGCAATAGCATTCTGCGCCCTAACTCCCCGCCATGTGACAGAGGACCCCGGGACTGTTAAAGTCCAAGAAGGTGCCCGCACCTTTCTGCTCTTGGTACTGTGAGGCGGAATCTCAACCCCCGCTGGGCTGGCGGATCTCACCTGCAAAATGCTCTGTCTCTCAGTCAGGTGCCCAGAAGTTGCCAGTAGCCAGCTCTACCTTCCCACTGTACCTGGCTCAAAGTTCACTACCGTAGTCTGGCCTCAGCAACATATGTTTCACTGGAGCTGCAGCACGGGTCTCTCACTATTCATAATCTATACGCAGCCCCCTGCTGCCACCTGGTGTCAGTTCTGTATACTGCACTTCATAGCTCCAGCTGCAATTAAGCTAACTTGATTCTGGACTGTAGTCTCTAGTGGGAGCTTCATGCCTCACCTTCAGTGAAGACACCTCCCCTTTAACTATTCTCCAGCCTCTCCCACCCTCTTAAATTTAGCAGCCTAGGGTTCACCCTGATAATTGACCTGGGACCAAGCTTGGAATGTTGTCATAACCTCTACTATTCTGCTCCCACTATTCACCATCTCTTGACTACTATCCTTCACGTACCCTCCTGCTCGCTCCTACACCGGTGACTAAATGCCTAAAGGAGGTCGGAGGACTGAAGGATGTGAAATGGCCCTGGGTCTTAAGAAATGTGCTTATTCGGACTCTAAACCTATGCGAGCGAGCTCCCCTCATCGTTCTGACCACTTAGACTCCAAGGACTCTGACCACTCTTCTCTGACTCGCAAAGACCTACAGTCTCACAAGCTCAAGCAGACAAGGTGCAGGCTGAGGTTCAAAATGATAATGTCTCTCTGAAGACTGAACTTTATGACCTTGGCGACAGAACGGACCATCTCGACTGCAACGGGACATGCTTAACCTTCAAGACCAACAGGGAGATCAGGAGAACAGAGCTCGGTATAACAATCTACGCATCAGAGGGATCCTTGAGGAAGTGGAGTCTTCCTTATCGGATCAGTATCTGAAAAGACTTTTAGCAGCCTGGCTCCATTTTCCCCAGAGAATCATCTCCTCCTGAATAGGACCCTTTTGTATACTTCTCCAGCACCACAATAAATTCCACTCAGTTAAAACACTCAAAGAGGCCACCCGCCTACTAGAGACCTTGGGACTACCTACCTTAACTCCTTCACAACAATTCTTGTCTAAGACTCCAGTCTCCTGGCCTTCGAACACTGTTCCACAACTCCAGTAACTTCGGACTAGAGATTGGTCAACTGTGACGCGAACGACAATGTCAAATGGAACTCCTCCTCTGACCTGAGCCTGTATTAACTGCTGAGTGACTCACAAATTCTCTTCTCTCGTTCTACATGATGGTCTACTGATTTTCAGCCATCTCGTGTACAAATGATGGTTATTTGGACTGTTGAAATGTTCATTATTTTGTCTGTACAGACCAGCTTTTGCCCTGTGCCCTAGTCTTGTCCATCTCCCTGGCTCCCTCATTTCCCTCTCTCCTGCTCCCTCCCTTACACAGGTACACCTTATTTTTGAATGTTTATTCTGGTATGGTATTGATACTCTTCTATGTTTATGTTTCCCTCCAGCTCGCATGACCAACACCGGAAGACCTGTGGCGGCTCACCATATCACCACCTATGGCTCTTAGGATTCTATCGCAGAATGTCAAAGATCAATCTCCAAAAAGAAGGGTTTATATAGATCAAACTGGGTCAAGATAGGAGCCGAGGAAAAAGCTTTTTTGATAGACTTAAATGCCAGAACTGCTTTATTAGACCAAGACTTGACTTGGCCTTCCTTATGAGTAAGCAAGGTAATAGGAGTAATAAGGGTAGAAAATCCCTGAATAAATTTCCATTAGCGATTCGTGAAACCGATGAAGCGTTGTGTAGCTTTTAGGTTTACTGGCTGGGGCCAGTCAAGGATGGCTTTCACTTTGTCTGGGTTCATTTGGAGTCCAGATCCGGACACAATGTATCCCAGAAAGGGTGCCTGTGATTAAACAAAGAGGCCCTTTTCCATTTTACAATATAAGAGATTCTCTCGTAACCAGAGAAGCACTTCTTTGACATGGGCATGGTGGGAAGGTAGGTCCTGGGAAAATATCAAAATATTGTCTAAATAGACTAGCTCTGACTGATATAATAGATATCGGAAGACCTCGTTGACAAAGTATTGGAATACGGCTGGGGCGTTACATAGTCTAAAGGGCATAACAAGGTACTCGTAATGACCATCTCTGGTACTGAATGCTGTCTTCCAATCGTCCCCTTTCTTAATCCTGACTAGGTTATAGGCGCCTCTCAGGTCCAATTTCGTTAAGATTTGTGCTCCACGGATCCGATCGAACAGCTCAGGGATGAGGGGAAGTGGATCCTGGTTTTTGACCTTGATGGCATTGAGCTTGCAATAGTCAATGCATGGTCTATGCATCCTTCTTCTTTAAAAAAAAAAAATCCTGCGCCAGTAGGAGAAGATGATTTGCAAATTAAACCTTGTTTGAGATTTTCAGAAATGTTTTCGGACATAGCCTGGGTCTCCAGTAGGGATAAAGGAAATAACCTGCCCTGGGGTATGCTCTTGCCTGATACCATATGAATGGGACAGTCCCAAGGACTATAAGGACTAAGTGATTCCACAGCCATTTTGCTAAAAGCATTGAGGAATTCAGAGTAGACCTTGGGGAGAGGATCACAGAATGACGTAGCCCGACAGGAAATGACTGGAATACCAGGAATGATAGTTGTCAAACAGCGTGACTTACAAGAAAAACACCAGGAGGTAACCTGAGCATGATGCCAATTGAGGAGAATGTGTCCTTAGCCAAGGTAGACCCAAAATAATAGGGTTAATGGATTTGCAGGAGAACCAGAAACTTAATCCATTCTGAATGGAAAGCTCCTACCATCAGCCGAACAGGAACGGTGATGCAGGTGATAGAGCCATTAGAGACTCGAATTCCATCTACTGCGGTAAGCATCAGCGGCTGAGGCAAAGGCGTAGTACTTAAATGGAGCCGAGAGATGAAACTGGAAGATATGAAGTTCCCCGCAGATCCCGAGTCCACAAAGGCAGACAGAGTTTGAGGACCATCAGAGGAAAAGAGAATGATTAGCATAAGAAATTCAGGTTCTTTCTGGGAACAAGGTGAGAAGGACTGGGATCCTAGGCTGACCTCCCTGCAATCGCCTAGGAGGTGGCGTTTCTCTGTCTCCTGGGGCATGCAGAGTGAATATGTCTAGATTAGACACAGTAGACATATAGCCGGTTCTTCAGGCGTCTATCCCTTTCCTCAGGGGATAGTCGTGAACGACCAATTTGTATAGGTGCAGAAGGAAAAAAGAAAAGCTTTTTCCTTTCTGCACTACTGGAGGTTTTTGACCTCCCTGAGCTCACCTTAGGAGATTGAAATTGAGGTTCAAGACGCGGAAAGGATCAGCGACCATGATCCCGCTTCTGTGTGCGTTCTTGGTGGCAGATGTCCACTTTTATGTATGACAAAATTAAGTCGTCCTACTTAGAAGGCATCTCGTGATGCTATGTCATCCTTTTTCCTGTCATTCAACCCTTGCCAAAAAGTAGCGATAAGGACCTCATCATTCCAACGAAGCTCAGATGCTACAGTTCCTTGACAAAGGTTTTGGAGACCATTGGACGCAGAGGACACGTGGCCAGGCTCATTAAATACCTTGCGGAAACTTTCAATAAAGGTCACTGAATTCTAGAGCAAAGGATCGTCGCGTTCCCATAGCGGAGATGCCCAGGCCAGGGCTTGGCCTGATAGGAGAGAGATTATATAGACCACCTTAATTCTGTGTGAAGATAAGTTTTTGGGTACGAGTTCAAATTGAATGGAACACTGGTTAAGGAACCCGCAGCACTTCTTCTGATTACCGTCATATTTCTCTGGAGGCGCTATACGCAACCCATGGGGACTTGTGGAACTAGTGGAGATGATGGAGGCAGAAATGACAGTGGAAGCTTCAATTCCAGAAGAAACCGCAGTGCGTACGGATAACGATCCTTTAATGGTGTCCAAGCGGGAGACCACATACTGGATGCACTGTAGAAGATGGGCCTGATTGGCATTTTGCTGGTCCACACGTTGGGTCAAGTCTAAAAAAAGGTCCCGGGCCGACGGTTCATACTGTGTACTCATGGCCAGAGTATACTGTCACTTTTGTAGTACTGAAGTAGCCACTGACTGGTATTGACACAACTAGATTAAGAGGCGCGGAGTCTAATGCAACCCCGGTATTCACCAGGGACCCCCGCAAGGAGGTATGGGCATGGCTGCGTGAGGTGCGCAGGTTGCGGTTCTCCTAACTAGTCACCAGTGCAATGGAGTGTACACAGAATGGCAGAAGTAGCGAGTGCAAGACAGCCGAGGTGAGGTACGAGGGGAAATTCCAGAAGAATGGTCAGAGTAAGCCGAGATCAGGAACTGCTGGACAATGAGGTACCGAAACACAAAACCAAATGAGTGGTAAAGAATTAAGTCAGAGGTCAGAAATGATAGCAGTCAAACAGGAACAAGGCTAAAGACACTGGAACGCTTGAGACTGGAGAGCCAGTACTCTGGCACCAGACTGATGGGAGGAGGTGCCTAATATACCCGATCATGGCCCCTGATTGGTAGGAGATGACATGCTGGTGGAGAGAAGTAAAAGGTAGGTCCGCAGAGACAGGCGTCCGTCCCCGGCACATATTCACAGTGCAGGGACGGCGCCTGACACTGCCGCCCCTTTACCAGCTCATGGAAGCCTATGGAGCCCTATCTGGTTATAAAATCAATTTCACTAAATCTGAAGCCATGCTGCTACAGGTCCCCCCTCCGCAGAAGGCCAATCTCCAATCCACATTCACCCTTAAATGACAAAAACACAAGATTAGATACCTTGGGGTTTATATCACCTCCAACTATGATAGTCTCTATCTAGACAATTTCCCTCGACTCTTTACCACAATCAAATGGGATCTTCTCACCTGGAAGGGATATATCATTTTGTGCCTGGGGAGGATTATCGCTATTAAGATGATACCTATATCTGTTCCAGACCCTCCCGTTAAGGTCACCGACCTGTGCTTAAAGGGTTGCAACCTTCATTCCTGAACTTATCTGGAACAGTAAGACTCCCAGTATCTCCCTGGCAGTCCTTAAAAAACCTAGGGGTATATTTACTAAACTGCAGGTTTGTAAAAGTGGAGATGTTGCCTATAGCAACCAATCAGATTCTAGCTTTAATTTAGTGCATTTCACAAAGTGACAGCTAGAATCTGATTGGTTGCAAAAGGCATCATCTCCACTTTTTCAAACCTGCAGATTAGTAAATATACCCCCTAGAATCTGTGGGGGACATGGATTGTCAGATGTCAAGCTCTATTATTTTGCATCTTATTTGAGCCAAGTGGCTAACTCCCTCTCGTCCCTTAAGTTCTGTTTATCTATCTGGGACTTGTGTAAGTCCCAATTCAAATTGTTCAGCCCCATATCCCCTTTGATATCACTATGAAATAACCCGAATTTCTCTCCTGGCCACTCTTGCCCTCACTTCACATAGTGGGTTTGAGCCGGAATCAGGGTGGCTCATGACCTGTCCATTGGCAATGCCTGGGTCTCTCTCTCTCTCTCTCTCTCTGATATACAAAAAAAAATATACTCCCTTTTGCCCCTCATCTTTGATTTTTTCCAGGTCCGTCATTGACATTACCTTTGATTCCGAGGGCCGTTATGAGCGAGACTGGGAGAGGGACTTGGGCCTCCACCAGATGAGTCTTGTTGGGAGGAGTTGAGAGAGGGGATTGCCACTAGCTCTATTTCCATGCAAAACAAGGAAACAGCTTATAAACTGTATTACTGATGGTACTATACTCCTGATAAACTATCCAAAATGTTCCCTACATCTATTCAGAGCTGCTGGTGGAACTTTGGTCAGAGGAGTACGCTTCTCCAAAACAGGTGGACCTGCCCACGTATAGTCGCATTCTGGTACTTGATTCCGTTACAGAGCGGCCATTATCTAAGGACCCCTGGAACTTCATCCTCTCTCGCCCTATGCCTGAACAGAGTTCTCCCTACAATAAATTGTCTTCTCACATCCTCGCAGCTGCCAAATTCTTGATTGCTAGCCACTGGAAAAACCCTAACCCCCCTATTATGTCAGCCCTCAAGAACTTTGCTTGTCAGGAATGGAATCTATTACTACTTTCATGACAAGCGGCATAAGTTTGATCTGGTTTAGGTGCCTTGCTACCTTCAGGAAAGCCATGATTCCTTGTCCACCTATGACCCGCCTATGGCTCTATGACCTCCTGCTCCAGTCAACACTTGGGCTTTGAGCCTCCTCGGATTCCTGCGGTCTGGATGCTGTACCTCTTGAAACTAAAGTGTGAACTATGTAATGTATATTTTTAGTCCCTGCTTCCCTCCATGCAGCTTGTACTTGGAATTGTAGGTATCAGGGCAAGACAAACTAACAGCAGGCATCCTACAGACTCAGTTCAACTTATAATTGTAACAGGAGCATGGAGCTTCCTGGACTATAAAGGGAAGGGAGCAATTCAGGATACTCCTACTGAGCCAGGTTTCACCTTGAGGTGATTTGCTACAGTGCAATCACATGATCATGCTTCACTGCCCGAGCGGCTGATCGGAGGCATCCATGGTAACTGAGAAATTGGAAGAAGAAGAAGAGGAGGATTACTATGGAGTAAGTCTGCACTCACTGATTCTAAAACTGTTACCTCTGATTGCTGGACGGCTAGAAAGGCTTGACACAAACAAAATATTAACTAAGTTGGACCTACGGTGATGAGTGTAAAATAGCCTTGCATACTTGGTTGGCTCTTTGAGTACTGTGTAATCCTTTTTGAGTTTGCTAATACCTCTGCTATTTTCCAGCACTTTGTAAATGATGTTTTCCAAGACCTGATGGAAAGGAATTGTGGTCTTTTTAGACAATATTCTAATCTACTTTTTATTATATACTAAAGCAGAAAAGTGTAAATTTGAAGTTTCCACTATAGATTTGTTTGGGTGCATAATTTCACTTAGAGGTCTCCATATGGAACCCCCAAAATATCAACTATTGTGGAATAGCCAATTTCCAAAGATTTTAAGGCAGTCCAAAGATTTATTGGTTTTGCAAACTACTATCAGCATTTCATTTATACTTTTATAAAATTGTTTGTCCTATAGCTGCACTAAATCGTAAGTTCCATTGGTCAACTGCAACTCAAATGTCAATATCCAGTTTTACAATTTACAGTTACATAATGTCCACCCAACACTTAAATTAATGGCAAGTCATATGGGTCCTTTTACTTACCAGGTGTAATCTAATGGAGACATATAGCTCAGGGACACATCATGCAAAAGCTGACACTCTTTCATGCCAATTAGAGGTCTCCAAAGGTCTCCACAAAGGCGGTTCTTCACAGACTATATGATGCAAAAACAGCAGGCCATCCAGGTGATAATAAAATCACTGAGTCGTATTGGTGGCCATTAGGACTTTGGACAGTGTACTTCTATGTAAATTCTTTCTTCTGTTCTCCAGCAGCTATAACATATACCATCAGGCCTATTACATTCCATATGTATGGATTTTAATACCGACAAACCAAGTCTCATGGTCAAAACATTATCCTCATAGTGGTCGATCATTTTACAATAATGACTCATTTCTTTCCTCTAAAGAAATTGCAGACTGTTCCTGAAACAGTGGATTTTTTCTTGAAACATATTTATCGGCTATCTGCATGCTCAGAAACCATTATTTCTGATAGCTGCACCCAATTTCCTTTTTTGGGCACCTTAAAAGGACATTAGTTTAATTGTATTTTATTTATTATTATGTGATGCAGGAAACTAATGTGACAATTCTATCTGAGAAATTTTTAGACAGTACATTTCTCTGTAGGGAGACAAATGGCCTGATTTAGAGTTAAAAATAAAAGTGTTACTTTTGTGTACACACAAAAATGCATCCATGTACTCTGATCCCTGAACTCATAGAAAGACTTAACACAGCTAAAATATTCACTAATTTGTGCCTTCACAGCACCTATAACTTTGTGTGGATCTGCTCAGAAGATGCATGGAAAACAGAAAATGAACTTATGATCATCTTTAAAATCAGACCCAATGTGTTCATTCACACTTTGCTCAGAGGATCAAAAACATGGTCCTTGAACTCTCTTCATACTTAAACAGCCCCCCCTCCCACTTCAACACAGATTCCTGATTTAAAATGGGCTGCTGTTGTAGCTTTAAGGATCTTAGCTCTATGAGCAGCAATATGAATCTTTTATTAAATGTTTTTAAAACATTTTTATTATTTTGTTTACACTTTTCAAAAGCACTCCTTTTCTACAGGCATGTTTTCTCACTTGAGATAAAACAGGATTAGCGGCTACCAACTTCGTATCAATATATGGTAATAGGATGTCTAAAGTTATGAACCCAAAAAACTTTCTTTTTCAAATTACATGTAGTAATATCAATATTAAAGACACCCTTCGGTAATGTTTGGTTGCATACCCTTTGACAACAAAGACCGCCTCAAAACATTTCTTGTAGCCATCAATAAACTTCTTGCATATGTCTGCTGGTAGTTTTTCCCACTTCCATTGCAATTATTGAAGCTCTTGAATGTGTGCAGGATTCCTTTTCCCAAAGGCAGATTCCAGCTCTCTCCAAAGATTTTCAATTGGATTGAAATCAGGACTCTTTGCTGGCCAGTTTAATACAGTCCATTGTTTCCTTTCAGCCATTTGTTTGTGCTTTTGGATGTGTATTTTTGGAGGACCCATGTTCTTCAACCCAAACCTAGTTTTCTCACACTGGGTAGCAAATTTCACACCAAAATGCATTGGGAATCCTCTAATTTCCTGACTCCTTCAATACAGTCAAGGCCTCCAGTACCAAGCAGCCCCACAATATAATAGATCCTCCATCATATTTAACTAAAGGTAGGGTATTCTTCTCCTTTAAAACTTAATTTTATCTCCTATAAAACAAATCATTGGTCTGCATTGCCAAAGAGCTCTATTTTGGATTTGTTTGTTCACAGAACCTATGAACAAAAGGATTGTGGTTTGTCTAGGTACATTTTGGAAATGATCAGTTGTTCATTTTTGTGTCTTGTCCAGAAGTAGGCTCCTCCTTGGCTTTCGCCCAAAAAGCCCTTTTTGGTGCCACATATGGTATGGCTTGAAACCATCACTCCAGATTGTTAGAGGTCAGCCTTCAGATGTTTGGATGTTTTACATGATGTTTCTTCCATAGCTTGTACCAACCTTCGAAGACTTCTCATTGATTTTCCTATTTTCCCCATATCCAGGGAGGATCTTCACAGTTCCCTGAGTAGCAGACTTTTATTAACATTGCTCACCATTGAAACAGGGATGTCAAGGTCTCTGGAGATGGCTTTGTACCCTTTAGATGTCTTGTGTTTGGTGACAATATAACTTCTGATGCTTTCAGACAGTTCTCTTGTCTTCACCATTGTGAAAAAGTAACAGAGAATAAAAAGTGACTATTTTATACATTAAAGCATTAATTCACTCACTGGTTAATTCAAGTCATGTGAACATTGACAACTTATCACAGGTTACTCTATTTTCTAAAAGACAATGACAATAATTGTGGCGCTCGGATAAGGATTGTATAAGTATTAGTCCAATTTGTAATCACACCCGGACACCTCCATCATAATAAAGTGGCAGCCTCTCTTAAAAGTTTGGATGGTTACCCGATGAAATTCTACAAAAAACAATATAGAAGGGAAAAGAGGC
Source organism: Mixophyes fleayi (assembly GCF_038048845.1). Classification (NCBI taxonomy): domain Eukaryota; kingdom Metazoa; phylum Chordata; class Amphibia; order Anura; family Limnodynastidae; genus Mixophyes; species Mixophyes fleayi. Next base: position 309,104,766 of record NC_134402.1, on the reverse strand, counting down.
GCCTATGGTGTAGTGTTAAGAGTATTAAAGTCCCAAAAGTCAAAGTGTGTGCATATACGTACCAGATATATACTTGAAAATATGCTCATCAATACAAAAAGCTTGGGTGCTTCACCGTAGTCATGTAGATCCACTGCAATCTTGTATACACATATGAAGGAAAGAGAAAACCAAATAGTGTATTACTGTTATACAGGTAGAGTCAATATATACCCAGCCACCTAAGATTATGCGTACCGAAAATATGAAGTAATGTGCTTATCTGTAAAGTTTCTTTATACAGCTGGAACTCTCCCTTGTACCATTCGCTCCATCACAGGTTCAGGACAGGCAGATATATAAAATGAAAAGGTCCATTGCCATAAAGTATTTAGTGGTAATATCAGCTCAGATTCTACATCAGAATTGGATAATCTTCTTTGGGATATTGAGAAATTACTTGTTAAACAAACGCGGATATGTTGGGATATCAAGGGCTTGGAACAATATATTACAGTTAATAGACTCCCGAGGGGACCACGCATTAATAAATCCCCAACCTTTGGTACTAATGACTCGGAATTTATAAAGGAATGGGATCATATTCTTAATGAATGCTCTCTTAAATTGATTAAACTAATAGTTCATGAAAAGAAAAAGTCCTTCCATAATCTTGAGGAGGAAATATCAAATAAGGACAAACTATTAGAACTCTTTAAAGGCAAGGAGGACTACCTTATTAATGAACAGGTTCTCAATAGGAAATTGGAGAGAGTGGAAACAAAAGTAGTTAAAACTAAAGAGAAAACATTTCTAAGGGATAAATATGATTATGACAATAACAACATTAAACAGTGGAAGAGATCCAATGTTCACCAGACAATTAGACTCCATCCATAGCCTGAGAGTGATAACAGGGATAGTAATAATTGGAGACATGTAGAACCTAAATACGATATCAAGAGACCACGACAAAGCCCAGTAAGTAGGAGACCTCCTCTAAGAGAACTATTACCCCTCAAGAATAGATTCAGGGTATTGGACAGTATAGAGGCCAGTGATAGCGATGATTTTTTATCCCTGGTCAGAACCTTACATGAAAGGGGGAGGGGAACAAAAGGAAACATGTCACAGAAAATATTCAAATAGCCTCCCCCATGAATGAAGATTTGTAGAAGAAGGGGACAAAAGAAGTGTTATCAAGAAAACTAAAGAGAAAGTACATATTATCAATGATAAAACCTTGAAGGATAATGGTATCTTTAATTTATCTAAACATGAAGTAAACAAAATTGAACTCTCTGTACTTAGTAAGGGATTGACCTTTGCCCCTACACAGAAGTCCAACAAATTTCAAATGTTTATGGATATTAATAAATATACCAGGAAACTTACTCTAAAGAGACATTTTATTAGGAAAGTCTCTGCAATTATCTCTAACTATGATAATACTTCTAAATCTGGTTTCAAGCCCAAATTAAAAAAAAATTCCTTTAGAATCAAGGAGCAGCCACATTGACTATTCCACGAATTGGTGATTAAACATCTATTTCAATCTGAATCTGAAAACAGGGCCATCTTTTCCATTGGGCATGATGGGCAGCTGCCCGGGGGCCCCACGGGCAAGGGGGCCCCATAGGCACGGCTCTTAATGAGAATAAATAATCCTGCAAAAAAAAAAAAACCTGCAAAAAAAAACCTACAAGGGTTACTGAGCAAGTACATCTATCTATCTCTATCTCTATATATCTATATCTCTATCTGTATACATCTATATATCTATATCTAGGGGCCCCCGGTAATGTTGTTAAGATGGCCCTGTCTGAATATCCCCGTCTTATTAATCTATCTAAACAAGAGAATGTAGCCCTGAAAGTCTTACAGAGTAACAAGGAATTGGTAATTTAACAAGCAGATAAGGGAGGAGGTGTGGTTCTGCTAGATAGATCTGACTATGTGGAGGAAGCACACAGGTTATTGCATGACAATTTAATACACAGTACTTCAAAAAGAACTTACAAGTGATTATGTTTGCTCATTAAGAGAGATTTTGACCAAAGGCCTACTGGATCATATAATTACAAAAGAAGAAAATCAATACTTACAAGTTTCCAATCCTGTTACTCCAATTTTTTATTACTTACCTAAGATTCATAAAACTATGATAAAACCACCAGGTAGACCCATTGTAACAGGCATAGACTCCTTGACATCACACGCTTCGAAGTATGTGGACATCTTTTTGAAAAAATATGTAGTTGAATTGGAATCTTACCTCAAAGATACTACTAGTGTATTAAATTTGTTTGAAAATTTCAAATGGAACCCAAGTTTTATGTGGCTCACTATAGATGTACAATCAATTTACACTGCCATTGAACATAACAAAGGGATTTTACCTTGTAGACAATTTTTAGATCCAGAACCTCTCCTTTCCCCTACACATATAAAGATTTTATATGTGAACTCATTCTTTTTATTCTTACCCAAAACTATTTAAATTTTTTAGACACTTTTTATCTTCAGCGGTGTGGTACAGCAATGGGGCCGATTTTCGCAAACCTAGTGATGGGAACAAAAGTTTATTTTTAGCCCAAATCCCTTCTCTAAAAACATAAAGATGTACAAGAGGTATATAGACGATAAGGTGATATAGATTCAATCCAAGAATTCTTATCTTATATAAGCAATAATGATTGTAATCTAAAATTTACAGCCAATCATAATCCTCATAATATAGAATACCTGGATCTAGTCCTGTCTGGTATTGATGGCAAGGTTGCAACTGAGAATTTTATTAAATCTGTCGACACTAATAGTTACCTTCATTATGAAAGTGGACATGTTAAAAAATGGAAAACTAATATCCCTTACTCACAGTTCTATAGGATTAAGAGAAATTGTAGTACCAATGTAAAGAACAAATATCGATGTATGCCCAACGGTTCCGAAATAGAGGATATCCTGATAACTTGATCTCAGACGCTATAATGAAAATTGAGGGGGTTAATAGAGCTGACCCTTTCAAGTATAAAGAAAAGGAAAAGAAAAAACATAGTATTCCTTTTATTACCAACTATAACTGTTGTGAACATAGAATTAGATCCACGATTACTAAACATTGGGAGATCCTAAAAATGGATCCAATATTAGTGAATATTTTACCGGACAAACCAGACATTATATTCAGAAAGAATAAGAATCTAAAAGATATTTTGGCCCCCAGCATGTTGCTTGAAATTTGTAATGACACTAATAAGACGTTTCTGGATTTTAACGGTTTTATTAAATGTAATCACTAACATTTGCAAATATTTGAGCTCTGATAAGGTTTTTTTTTATAACTTTGATAATAGTGTTAAATACAATATCAAACAATGCATGAGCTGTCAAACTTCTTCAGTGATTTATATACTAGAATGTTCATGTGGGTTTAAGCATGTAGGGAAAACTAAAAGACCCCTCAAACTGAGGATACAGGAAGATGTTCGAAACATCAAGAATAAAGTAGAAAGCCACTCATTTTCTAAACATTCTATGAATAAACATAAAGCAGACCCAGTCATATTACGTTTAAAGGAATTGGACATGTGTCTTTGGGACCTAGAGGGGGAGATATCCAAACAAAATTATCTAAGAGAGAGATGTTTTGGATTTTTCAATTAAATACTAATTAATAATTTACACGTATTTATCCAGTTTATAATAGTCTCAGCCCATGTTATTCCCCATGGGATGGCATTGCACATATATGGCTATATATTATTTATGTTACACAATTGGTCTTCATTCACCATTGATATGAGAAACAGATGTTTTAACATTGTTCACCAGAATAATTATCCAATATATCGTGGTTCTCAATTTTTAATATAACTATTTGTACTACTTCATGGCCTCTATAGTTTACACATTCGTACATTTTACCAATATCATTGATTTTATTATGTTTGTTATCCCATTGTTTTATGCTGCCCTTTTATTTATATATTTATTAGGGGCTTTTATGTTATGTATTTTGATTCTATTTCCTTTTTATATATTTTTATCTTTGTAATTTATGGGTAATTATTTATCTTGTGTGGAGGAATAGATATTTATTTATTGCTTGATAAATGATATGGATATTTTTGTATAAGCTATACTAATTCCTGGTATAAGCCTTGACACTTCTGTAACAATAGGAAAGGAAATGTAATTCTCCCTTCACAAAGATGGCTGGTTCATATTGCTCTCTTCCTGCCTAACCCTTCACAAAGATGGCCGCCGGATAACAATCCCATAGAACTATATACTATACATTTATTTACATATTACCTATCGTTGAGCCTTCGTTCCCTCCAATCCCAATTGCTAATATTATTAAAAGCAATACAATTGCTCTAATAATGATTTCACACTGCCGCTGAATCGTCAGAGACGGCAATATAAAAGCCGCACATGCACGGCATGACCTGTGCAGCGCGCATGTGCAGTGCGTTCTGAGCGGTGCGCATGTGCAAAATGCCGGCACACATCGCTATAAATAACTACACAGTCAGATAGGCTACAATACCTCTTGAGGATGTTCTTTATAGAATGAAACGTGTTGAGTATTTATAATTCACATTGGTATCCCATACCTGGCATCTGGTTCCAGCCTACCACTACCTGAATCCTATGATACCTGGATCCATTGTTACTGGAGATGAGTATTATATCTGGGATACAGATAAGCTTAATTTTATTATTCTATTGTAAGTGTGAATTTTACATATTTATAAATCTATCTATTTTGAACATACTACACTCTATAGGACCTTTTCATTTTACATAACTGCCTGTCCTGAACCTGTGATGGAGCGAATTGTACAAGGTAAAGTTCCAGCTGTATAAAGGAAACTTTACAGATAAGCACATTACTTCGTATTTTCGGTATGCATAATCTTAGGTGGCTGGGTATATATTGACTTTACCTGTATAACGGTAATACACTCCTTGGTTTTCTCTTTCCTTCATATGCGTATACAAGATTGCAGTGGATCTACATGACTACGGTGAAGCACCAAAGCTTTATGTATTTGTGAGCATATTTTCAAGTATATATATGGTACGCATATGCAAACACTTTGGCTTTTGGGACTTTAATACTCTTAATACTACACCATAGATGCCTTTTTCCTACTATATTGACTTTAGTACTCTAATTTATCGCTCCATCCATCTCTCTCCCACTCTTAGCTCCTTCAAACGGGCACTAAAAACCCACCTGTTCCTCAAAGCCTACCCACCTTCCACCTAACCCCTCCTCCCCTCCCTTATACGCCAACTCACTCCCTTTGTACCAGAGTTTTGTTCACCCTCCCTTAGGATGTAAGCTCATTGAGCATGGCCCTCTTCCCTCATGTGTCCTTACCTGCTCTTCTGCTCCATCTTTACTGCATTAGCCTGCTTGGAGCTCCTGAAGTGTCAGTATTTTTTGTTTACTGTTCAGTAATGTTTTACCCTGTACTGCCTACTGTTTGTGCATTGTACTGCGCTGCGGAACTCTTGTGGCGCCTAACAAATAAAGGATAATAATAATAACTTGAGTCTAGCCTAGCTCTTGTTTTCATGGCAATCTTTAGATTTTTAAAGTTTTTCCTACATACAGTGTATATGTATATATATTATATATATATATATATATATATATATATATATATATATATTGTGAGAAAGTGCAGCATTCACAGGAACCGGACACAGGTATGCTGAACCGTTAAACTGTTTATTAGCAGTTGTCAGGATGGTAAAACAGTTCCAACGCTGGTTCAGCAATCATATCCAAAACAATACACAAACATCCCCACCACCTACATCTGGCTAGACATAACTTCCCTGTCTGCAAGCTGACCACTTACTGGCATCAGTGGTCCCACCCACACATACAGACAGTGTTTTTATTCTCCACCCCAAGCACTGCAACAAATCACAGCAAACCAATCACACCCATGTGGAACACCTGTGTGTGTGTGTGTGTGTGTGTGTGTGTGTGTGTGTGTGTGTGTGTGTGTGCGCGCTAAAAGATGATCCCAGGGAACCTTTAACCCTGTCTGCAGCCTGCTACTGCACAGACTAGCTGTGTTTTTTTCAGTTCCCTTATAGGGGAACTGTGGCAAAGGGGCATATTTTCCACAATATATATATATATATATATTAGTATAACTGTATCGGGGTCGCCGTCCTCTGAGATGGACGGTTGCACTTCAGCCAGAGAAATCACATAAATCCAACGGTTGCGGTTAATAGCCTCAGCCAGTTTTATTTACTAGCTTGCAACACATAACAAAACAGAAACAAAATCGTAGCCGTCTGGCTACTAGCTAACACAGTGTAGTACATTCTCTAGAGCAGTGTTTCTTAACTCCAGTCCTCACTGAACCCCAACAGCTCATGTTTTGAGGATTTCTATCTGTCCCTCACTTTAAATCAAACAAGTGGAAATCACAGCATAAATTGCAGGTTCTCTCAGGAAACCCTGATCTCCTCCCCAGACAGTGAGAGAGTGAGAGATCAGGGCTGGAGCCTTTTACAAGCCCCACACAGGTGTGTGTCCTGATTACTCTGCTGGGAGTCCGCAGAGCCCACCCTACTCTCTCCATACAAAACACCAGGGACCCATTACCAGATATTCCTAAAGCTGAGAAACCAAATGAGAAGCTTTTCCTCAGATACAAACAATCTCCCTGGTGTTTAAAATACAAACGAAAGGAACCTGGGACTTATGTACCTGCCATTTACCTCTTCCCCAGAGCTTCTGTCACATATCCCCTTCCCTTGTTTCAACCTGTGAGGCGGAACACATGTAGTCCTTAAACAATAGATTCGGGACAATGCATCTGCATTGGCCAGTTGGCTTCCAGGCCTATGCTCTACAGAAAATTTAAAATTTTGGAGGGCCAAGAAGCACCTAGTTATTCTTCCATTAGTTTCTATGTTCTCAGACATCCACTTCAACGGAGCATGGTCGGGGATTAACCTAAACTTCCAGCCCAAAAGATAATATCTTAATGTTTCCAATGCCCATTTAATTGTCAGGGCTTCTTTCTCAATAGTGGCATAATTTCTTTCAAGCGCATTCAACTTCTGCCGAAATAAATAATAGGATGCTCTTCACCATTCTTACTTTGGGATAGCACGACACCTATCCCTACACAATGCTATATTTAATGCCTGAAAAGAATTCTCTGCTTCCGATATCCACGTAATCATCACTGACTTCCTACCCTTAGTCGGATCAGTCAATGGGACAGCAATAGTGGCAAAATTGTGAATAAACCTTCTATCATACCCGGTGATTCAAAGGAATGCTCTAACTTGTTTCTTGTTCAGAGGTCTTGGCCAGTTTTGTATTGCCTCAATTTTATTAAGTTGGGGCTTTATCAGACCTCAGCCTAAGGTATACACCAGATATTTCACCTCCTCCATTCCTAAATAAGATTTTTTTGGGTTAGCTGTTAAACCTGCCTCCCGGATGGAGTCCATCACTGCTTGAACTCTGGACAGATGGGATTGCCAATCTGGACTATGGATAACTGCATCATCAAGGTAGACTGCAGCATAATGTCTATGGGGCCTTAGTATCTTATGCATCATTCTCTGAAATGTGGCTGGCACCCCATGTAACCCAAATGGTAGCCTCTTATACTGGAAGAGACCTTCTGGGGCAGAAAAAGCTGTCTTCTTTTGTATTGCCTCAATTTTATTAAGTTGGGGCTTTATCAGACCTCAGCCTAAGGTATACACCAGATATTTCACCTCCTCTATTACTAAATAAGATTTTTTTGGGTTAGCTATTAAACCTGCCTCCCAGATGGAGTCCATCACTGCTTGAACCCTGGACAGATGGGATTGCCAATCTGGACTATGGATAACTACATCATCAAGGTAGGCTGCAGCATAATGTCTATGGGGCCTTAGTATCTTATGCATCATTCTCTGAAATGTGGCTGGCACCCCATGTAACCCAAATGGTAGCCTCTTATACTGGAAGAGACCTTCTGGGGCAGAAAAAGCTGTCTTCTCATTGGCTCTGTCTGTCAACAGTATCTGCCAGAACCCTTTGGTTAGGTCTAAAGTGGTTAAATAACGTGCTGTACCCAACTTTTAAATAAGCTCGTCCACTCGAGGCATTGGGTATGCATCAAACTTAGACACCTTATTTAGTTTATGAAAGTCATTGCAGAAGCGTAAACTCCCATCAGGCTTCGGAATGAGCACGATAGGACTTGACCATTCACTATGTGATTCTTCAATTACATCCAATTCTAAGATTTTTTTAATTTTCTTCTACACTAACTCCCGTTGGGCCTCTGCTATTTTATAGGGTTTCATATTGACCTTAACCCCCGGCTCAGTGACTATATCATGTTTAATGATTGTTGCTTTACCAGGTACATCCAAAATTAAGTCTCTGTATTTTTATGAGAAACTCTTTAGCATCACTCTGTTGGGCAACTGAGAGGGTGTCAGCTACTACTACTTCCGGAAGCAGCGGTAAAGCAGGTGCCGGAGAAACTGGAGTAGCTGACAGAGCTATTCATTCTTTCCAAGGTTTTATATGGTTTAGGTGATAATTTTTTTCTGGTTTTCTTCTCCCTGGCTGATATACCTTGTAGTTTACTTCCCCCTCTCTTTCCATTGTTTCAAAGGGTCCTTGCCATTTAGCCAACAATTTACTTTATACAGTAGGCACTAATACAAGCACTCTGTCCCCGGGAGCAAAGGTGCGTACTTGGGCATTACGGTTATACACCCGTTGTTGTGCCAGTTGGGTTTGCTTTAGGTGCTCTCTTACTATTGGCACCACTGCAGATATTCTTTCTTGCATCTGGGAAACATGTTCAAACACAGATTTATAGAGACTGAGTTGCCCCTCCCACATCTCCTTGGCGATTTCAGTAACCCCCTAGGGTGTCTCCCATACAACAAATTCAAAAGGTGAGAACCCCGTGGAGGACTGTGGTACCTATCTAGCAAGTAGGGTAAGAAATAGTCCCAATTTTTCCCATCTTTGTCCACTACCTTCTTTAGCATATGCTTTAACGTTTTATTAAACCTATCTACTAACCCATCAGTCTGTGGGTGATACACAGAGATCCTTAGTTGAGTGACCTTAAAAAAGCGGCAGAGCTCTTTCTTACTTTTGGACATAAAAGGAGTACCCTGGTCAGTGAGTATTTGTTTAGGTTTCCCAACTCTGCTAAATACATGTATGAGTTACCTAGCAAAAGCCTTTGTTGATGCATTGGGTAATGGGATCGCCTCCGGGTACCTTGTAGCATAATCTAGTGTCACCAGAATATATTGATGCCCCCGGGCAGACATTAGTAAAGGACCCACCAAATCCATAGCAATCCCCTCAAATGGTGCCTCAATAATGGGTAATGGGACAAGCGAACTTTAAAGTGTGGCCTAGGAGCATGTCTGGAACAGCTTTACCAGAAGTCACTGGAGATCGGGGTAGCAGTATTAGGGGCCGGTGGGGTATACTCATTAGTTGCTTAGCTGCCAGATACCTCGCGACCATCTACACAAACTGGTCTTCTGTTTTGGGGTCTCCATGGCTTACCCACTTGCGCAGAGTTGCAGGCAGGGCTCATACATAGCAATCCATCTCGATACTTTACACAATTTTGGGGCCTGTCAAAGTCTCCGGTTGTAACCATTTTTTAGTGAGGTGGATTAGGTCATGCATCTGTGAGCGGGGGGGTTTATCCTCCTGGTATCCCCAACGATGTACTCTTTGCACCCGGACAGACATTGTGACACCCAAACGGGTTAGGAATTCCACCTTCAATTTATCATAGTCCTTGGCATCAGTAATGCTTTTTGCGACTCCCCAGATAGGAAGGGAGCCAGTAAGCCAATTTTCCCTTTCAGAAGTTCTCTCAAAAGTTGTTAAATAAGCCTCTACATCATCTCCCTTGGTCATCTTTTGAAGAAAATGACTAGCCGTATAGAGCTGGAGCTATTTATGACTTCTGGGGAAGCCTTGCCAGGCAGGGGCGCAAGAGTCTGCACCACAACATTTAGGTCTAGGCGTTGTTGCCTCAGGCTCTCCTCAACGGCTGCCTGCCGACTCGTGATAGCTGCCTGCTGTAGCCTCTGGAACACCTCAATGGCTTGTAGTTGCCTGCGGGACTCTTCATTGGCTAGCTTCTGTAGCCTACTAGTTTCCTGCTGAGCTGCATTAGCTGCCTGATGTACCCTGGTAGCTTACTGCTGAGCTGCATTAGTTGCATGCTGTTGCCTGTTTTCTGTTGGACCGCAGAAGATTGTAACGCTTTGACTATATCTTCCATGTTACCTCCGTGTGCAGGAAAAAGGCAGAATGTAGCCTTCTTAATCAGCCGGGTTAGGGTTCATAAGACTTTGTCATATAGAGTACTTTCCCAAAATTGGGTGCCTGTCTCTTTAAATTTTCACACAGTCTCTTTTCGGCTGAAATTAAAGAGCATATATATATATATATATATATATATATATATATATATTGGTGTGCTTTGCACCTTGTTTAGCCAATTTGCACAGCTGGTGATTGTCTGATTGGTTCACTCCCACTGTATAGGGTATATAAGGGTGTTTGGTTCACTGTGGTGTTAGTCTTGATAAAGGGCTGTGTGGAGCCCGAAACGTTGACAAATTTTTGATGGAATAAATACTTTAAAAATCTGGAAAAGTCCTGTGAGTGCCTCCTAATTATACTATTTTTTACATTCATGTTATTGGAGTTCCTGCACCCAGGCTGGAGAAATGTCTACAAACGTGAGTACCTTTCCTTTTATGTGTTTTATATATATATATATATATATATATATATATATATATATATATATATATATATATATGTACACATACTATATATTATAAATATATAATATATATATATATATATATATATATATATATATATATATATATATATGTGTATATATATGTGCATATATATATATATATATATATATATATATATATATATATATATATATATAAAAATGATAAGTTATGGAAGGATGGCGCCTTTAGATGTAAAAACAGATAATTGTGTATATATAGTCAGTAAGCTCAGAGAGTCCAGCGAACATAAAATCCCGAAAAAAATAGTAATGCAGGTGGATATCAGCATATAGCAGCATATATCAGCAAATCAGGTGAGATACTGTGCAGATTAATAGTGTAGTAGTGTGCGTACCAGAAATAAGTAAAATAACAGCTTATCTGTATATAGGCTCCTCAGTCATCCCAGGTGGTGATTTCCTTTGCTCGCAGAGACAAGATGCAAATATAGTATGTTCTATTAATAACTGCTGCATCACCGCTCAATAGTAGGAAAGATATAAGAAAGCCATATGGTGAAAGTGAGGCTCTGAGTCATAATCCCTCTGTCGGATCTCACGATACTCGGATCCTATAAATTCCCCGCTAGTCTCCGCCATCTTCACTCGGGCATTGATCAGGGTAAAGGAAGGGTGTGTTAGGTGGTCCTCTGTCGTGCTATATCTCGTGCTGTTTAGTTCTGTACTGTGCTGTGCTGTGCTGTGCTGTGCTCTGTGTTCTGCTCAGTCCAGTGGTGCTGTGTCCTGTGCTCTGTCCTTCTGAGTTCAGTGGTGCTGCTGGGTCCTGTGCTGTGTCCTGTTCAGTCTAGTGGTGCTGTGTCCTGTGCTCTGTCCTTCTGAGTTCAGTGGTGCTGCTGGGTCCTGTGCTGTGTCCTGTTCAGTCCAGTGGTGCTGTGTCCTGTGCTCTGTCCTTCTAAGGGCATTGTTATTTCCCCATTATTCCCAAATTATAAAAAATTTCAAAAAAAGTTATAAAAAAACAACAAAAAAAGTAATTATAAAAAAAATAAAATATCCCAAAACAATCCTGCAGTATAAGTCCATTGGTACTGCTATATTACAAAGTTCACTGATTCAGCAGTATAAGTCTAGTGGTACTGCTATATTACAAATTTCACTGATTCTGCAGTATAAGTCCATTGTTGTTACTGCCATATTACAAATTTCACTGATTCTGCAGTATAAGTCCAGTGGTACTGCTATATTACAAAGTTCACTCATTCTGCAGTATAAGTCCATTGGTACTGCAATATTACAAAGTTCACTCATTCTGCAGTATAAGTCCATTAGTACTGCTATATTACAAAGTTCACTGATTCTGCAGTATAAGTCCAGTGGTACTGCAATATTACAAAGTTCACTAATTCAGCAGTATAAGTCCTGTGGTACTGCTATGTTACTGGCAGGAAAAAAAGGCAGTTTGGAAGCCCCTGTACAAACTGGCTCTATTTTACCTGAGTTGATCCCCCTCCAGTGTGTACTCGGAAAGAGTTTTTAGTGCAGCGGGGAACCTGGTCAGTGAGCGGCGAAGGAGGTTGCTGCCTCAGAACGTTGAAGAAATGATGTTCATAAAAATGAATTAAAATTCCTCAATCAAGTACAGCACTGCCCTCCAGATAGTACAGAGGGACCTGTGGTTGTGGAGTCCAGCGGGGACGAATTGATAATATGTGAGGAGAAGGAAGTACACACTGTAGGGGGAGAGGAATCAGAGGTTGAGGATGAGGACGACATCTTTCCTCAGTAGAGCCTGTTTAGTTTGTACAGGGAGAGATGAATAGCTTTTTTGGTGTGGGGCCCAAACAAACCAATCATTTCAGCCACAGTTGTTTGGTAGGCCCTGTCGCTGAAATGATTGGTTTGTTAAAGTTTGCATGGCCTATTTCAACAACATAAGGGTGGGTGGGAGGGCCCAAGGACAATTCCATCTTGCAACTCTTTTTTTGCCATTATGTGACCATTCAACAGTCGTTTGCCATGAGCACAAAGGAAAACAAAATTAAAACAAATTCAACAAATTAAACCAAAAGTAAAATGCCCTGTCATAATAAAAAACAAGAGGTATTGACGTGCTTGAACTACTGTAGTGTTTATAACTTATAAACACTACACTTGAAAGCTTGAGCCTTTAAATGAAAAAGTCACTCTTCATTGCACGAATATTTGCAACAGGGACAATTTTTTGGTTAACAAAGTCAACAAATAACACTTCGACGCTGTCTGTCTTTCACATACTTG